>NC_044562.1:95677745-95979513 GCF_007565055.1 Rhinopithecus roxellana | reverse complement strand
TCCAATTAAAAGACACAGACTGGCAAACTGGATAAAGAGTCAAGACCCATCAGTCTACTGTATTCAGGAGACCCATCTCACATGCAGAGACATACATAGGCTCCAAATAAAGGGATGGAGGAAGATCTACCAAGCAAATGGAGAACAAAAAAAAGCAGGGGTTGCAATCCTAGTCTCTGATAAAATAGACTTTAAACCATCAAAGATCAAAAGAGACAAAGAAGGCCATTACATAATGGTAAAGGGATCAATTCAACAGGAAGAGCTAACTATCCTAAATATATATGCACCAATACAGGAGCACCCAGATTCATAAAGCAAGTCCTTAGAGACTTACAAAGAAACTTAGACTCCCATACAATAATAATGGGAGACTTCAACACTCCACTGTCAACATTAGACAGATCAACGAGACAGAAAGTTAACAAGGATATCCAGGAATTGAACTCATCTCTGCAACAAGCAGACCTAATAGACATCTATAGAACTCTCCACCCCAAATCAACAGAATATACATTCTTCTCAGCACCACATCGCACTTATTCCAAAATTGACCACATAATTGGAAGTAAAGCACTCCTCAGCAAATGTAAAAGAACAAATTATAACAAACTGTCTCTCAGACCACAGTGCAATCAAACTAGAACTCAGGACTAAGAAACTCAATCAAAACCGCTCAACTACATGGAAACTGAACAACCTGCTCCTGAATGACTACTGGGTACATAACGAAATGAAGGCAGAAATAAAGAGGTTCTTTGAAACCAATGAGAACAAAGATACAACATACCAGAATCTCTGGGACACATTTAAAGCAGTGTGTAGAGGGAAATTTATAGCACTAAATGCCCACAAGAGAAAGCTGGAAAGATCTAAAATTGACACTCTAACATCACAATTAAAAGAACTAGAGAAGCAAGAGCAAACACATTCAAAAGCTAGCAGAAGGCAAGAAATAACTAAGATCAGAGCAGAACTGAAGGAGATAGAGACACAAAAAACCCTCCAAAAAATCAATGAATCCAGGAGTTGGTTTTTTGTAAAAATCAACAAAATTGACAGACCGCTAGCAAGACTAATAAAGAAGAAAAGAGAGAAGAATCAAATAGACGCAATAAAAAATGATAAAGGGGATATCACCATGGACCCCACAGAAATACAAACTACCATCAGAGAATACTATAAACACCTCTACACAAATCAACTAGAAAATCTAGAAGAAATGGATAATTTCCTGGACACTTACACTCTTCCAAGATTAAACCAGGAAGAAGTTGAAACCCTGTATAGACCAATACCAGGCTCTGAAATTGAGGCAATAATTAATAGCCTACCCACCAAAAAAGTCCAGGACCAGATGGATTCACAGCTGAATTCTAGCAGAGGTACAAGGAGGAGCTGGTACCATTCCTTCTGAAACTATTCCAATCAATCGAAAAAGAGGGAATCCTCCCTAACTCATTTTATGAGGCCAACATCATCCTGATACCAAAGCCTGGCAGAGACACAACAAAAAAAGAGAATTTTAGACCAATATCCCTGATGAACATCGATGCAAAAATCCTCAATAAAATACTGGCAAACCGGATTCAGCAGCACATCAAAAAGCTTATCCACCATGATCAAGTGGGCTGCATCCCTGGGATGCAAGGCTGGTTCAACATTCGCAAATCAATAAACGTAATCCAGCATATAAACAGAACCGAAGACAAGAACCACATGATTATCTCAATAGATGCAGAAAAGGCTTTTGACAAAATTCAACAGCCCTTCATGCTAAAAACGCTCAATAAATTCGGTATTGATGGAATGTACCTCAAAATAATAAGAGCTATTTATGACAAACCCACAGCTAATATCATACTGAATGGGCAAAAACTGGAAAAATTCCCTTTGAAAACTGGCACAAGACAGGGATGCCCTCTCTCACCACTCCTATTCAACATAGTGTTGGAAGTTCTGGCTAGGGCACTCAGGCCAGAGAAAGAAATCAAGGGTATCCAGTTAGGAAAAGAAGAAGTCAAGTTGTCCCTGTTTGCAGATGACATGATTGCATATTTAGAAAACCCCATCGTCTCAGCCCAAAATCTCCTTAAGCTGATAAGCAACTTCAGCAAAGTCTCAGGATACAAAATTAATGTGCAAAAATCACAAGCATTCTTATACACCAGTAACAGACAAACAGAGAGCCAAATCAGGAATGAACTTCCATTCACAATTGCTTCAAAGAGAATAAAATACCTAGGAATCCAACTTACAAGGGATGTAAAGGACCTCTTCAAGGAGAACTACAAACCACTGCTCAGTGAAATAAAAGAGGACACTAACAAATGGAAGAACATACCCTGCTCATGGATAGGAAGAATCAATATCATGAAAATGGCCATACTGCCCAAGGTTATTTATAGATTCAATGCCATCCCCATCAAGCTACCAATGAGTTTCTTCACAGAATTGGAAAAAACGGCTTTAAAGTTCATATGGAACCAAAAAAGAGCCCACATTGCCAAGACAATCCTAAGTCATAAGAACAAAGCTGGAGGCATCACGCTACCTGACTTCAAACTATACTACAAGGCTACAGTAACCAAAACAGCATGGTACTGGTACCAAAACAGAGATATAGACCAATGGAACAGAACAGAGTCCTCAGAAATAATACCACACATCTACAGCCATCTGATCTTTGACAAACCTGAGAGAAACAAGAAATGGAGAAAGGATTCCCTATTTAATAAATGGTGCTGGGAAAATTGGCTAGCCATAAGTAGAAAGCTGAAAGTGGATCCTTTCCTTACTCCTTATACGAAAATTAATTCAAGATGGATTAGAGACTTAAATGTTAGACCTAATACCATAAAAACCATAGAAGAAAACCTAGGTAGTACCATTCAGGACATAGGCATGGGCAAGGACTTCATGTCTAAAACACCAAAAGCAACAGTAGCAAAAACCAAAATTGACAAATGGGATCTAATTAAACTAAAGAACTTCTGCACAGCAAAAGAAACTACCATCAGAGTGAACAGGCAACCTACAGAATGGGAGAAAATTTTTGCAATCTTCTCATCTGACAAAGGGCTAATATCCAGAATCTACAAAGAACTCAAACAAATTTACAAGAAAAAAACAAACAACCCCATCAAAAAGTGGGCAAAGGATACGAACAGACATTTCTCAAAAGAAGACATTCATGCAGCCAACAGACACATGAAAAAATGCTTATCATCACTGGCCATCAGAGAGATGCAAATCAAAACCACAATGAGATACCATCTCACACCAGTTAGAATAGCAATCATTAAAAAGTCAGGAAACAATAGGTGCTGGAGAGGATGTGGAGAAAAAGGAACACTTTTACACTGTTGGTGGGATTGTAAACTAGTTCAACCATTATGGAAAACAGTATGGCGATTCCTCAAGGATCTAGAACTAGATGTACCATATGACCCAGCCATCCCACTACTGGGTATATACCCAAAGGATTATAAATCATGCTGCTATTAGACACATGCACACGTATGTTCATTGTGGCACTATTCACAATACCAAAGACTTGGAATCAACCCAAATGTCCATCTGTGACAGACTGGATTAAGAAAATGTGGCACATATACACCATGGAATATTATGCAGCCATAAAAAAGGATGAGTTTGCGTCCTTTGTAGGGACCTGGATGCAGCTGGAAACCATCATTCTTAGCGAACTATCACAAGAACAGAAAACCAAACACCGCATGTTCTCACTCATAGGTGGGAACTGAACAATGACATCACTTGGACTTGGGAAGGGGAACATCACACATCGGGGCCTATCTTGGGGAGGGGGAGGGGGGAGGGATTGCATTGGGAGTTATACCTGATATAAATGACGAATTGATGGGTGCTGATGAGTTGATGGGTGCAGCACACCAACATGGGACGAGTATACATATGTAACAAACCTGCACATTATGCACATGTACCCTAGAACTTAAAGTATAATAAATAAATAAATAAATAAGTAAAATCTTGATGTGGGCATCCCATGGATGAGAAAGTCAGCCCCTCTGTCTTGACAGCACTACTCTTACAAAGTTATTGAAGGAAAGTTAGAGGCTCACCAAATGTTTCACAGGACAAACACCCTGACTTCTCTTCTTTTTTTTTAAGACAGAGTCTTGCTCTTGTTGCTTAGGCTGGATTGCAATGGCATGATCTCGGCTCACCGCAACCTCTGCCTCCCAGGTTCAAGCGATTCTCCTGCCTCAGCCTTCTGAGTAGCTGGGATTACAGGCATGCGCCACCACGCCCAGCTAATTTTGTATTTTTAGTAAAGATGGGGTTTCTCCATGTTGGTCAGGCTGGTCTGAAACTCCCGACCTCAGGTGATCCGCCCGCCTCGGCCTCCCAAAGTGCTAGGATTACAGGCATGAGCCACCATGCCGGGCCCTTGACTTCTTTCAAATGTAATTTATTAGCACATTTTAAAAAGAGCTGTTTTGCACTTCAAGAATTTATAACCCCACATTCCACCTCTCCTCTCCTGCTGAGAATCACTAGATTTCTTTTACTCCTCCTTTTCCAAATACAAGCCAGTTCTCAGAGAAGATCAAGGTTATAATGGCACATACAGGAAAGTCAGGAGTGGTGGTTATGATCTGCAGGTGATGAGCATGCCCCTGCTTTGTTGCTGTAAAGAAGTTCTTTAAAGTCTTTAAAGTTCACAATTCTGAAATTGTGAAATTCTTCACATTTTTAATATTATTTTCTCTAGTGACCACTATTTCTGCAATTTTTAACTCCATTTTTACTCAAAGCCCTAGCATGAATGCCACTGTTTTGTTTTTGTTTATGCATTCTTCCTTACCCAGCTGAGATTTTACAGTTCATCGCTATACTCTCTTCTTCACATTCACTCCTAACTTTCTCTCCCTTCTCTATCATACTTGGACTTTAAAAATCCACCCTAGGGAAATCTCACTAGCTGTGTGGTTCACCATAGCTTTACCGAAGCAACTGAACATGACTGGAGAAAAAGATTTTCTGGCCTTTTAGTGCATGACCACAAGCCTCAAATGGGCACGTAGCACTGATTTAGCAAGCCTAGTATATGATCCAAATGAGTTGAGTTTCCTTCCTTCTGAGATCATAATTTGAAAGCTTCTATCTTACCCTTCCTTTTTTGTCTCACTCTTACTGATGCCTTACTTCTAATTTCACTGAAAAAAATAGTACTTACCAGACAAAAACTACATCATCTTCCCAAACCAAATTTAGCAACCTTCTTATACATATTCCTGCCTTCCTTTTGGTTATAATGGAAGAAAGACCACTCATAAATTGGGGGAATAAATGCCAGGTGTGTGGCTTCAGGAACTCTATTAGTGCTGACAGTGATTTCAGCTGTCTGCAGGACTAAAGGGTTGAGTCCTATAAGTATACTAGAAGAACCTGGAGGACAACTTTCAATTCAGTATCCCTTACAGATTATCAAAGGCTCAATTAGGAAAGAATTTAAAATGTAGGAGGGATTGCCTGGAGAATTTGCACCTGTGCATGTATTTCTCCAGATACACGAAAATCTGTTCTTGAGTTAACCAGACCTGTGCAAAGTTTTGTGGCTAGCTGCACAATTACATCTGTCCACTTTCATAAAAACGAGTTTTGGTGCTTTACCACAGACCTAGACTGAGTGAAGTGATAAGAAACATCTTATAAAATTTTCTGCTATGTTTACTCAAAGGAGGATTTGGGGGGCAGTGTTTACTTTCTGCAATTGTTTTAATGTGTTCTTTCATTTCTTCCATTATTTTTTCATTTCCACTGCATGATTGCTTTCAGTACAAACAGTATAAAATCTCTTATTTTGAAAAGAAAAACCTTTCTTTGTCCACCCATTCCCCCACCAAATACTCCTTCGTTTTTCTGCTCTATATAAAGCAAAAATCTTTGAAACAATTTTTTCTACTTGCTGTTTCTATTTCCTCTCCATCTGTTCTCTTAAACTCACCCCAATCAAAATTGTATCCACATACTTGCAATGCAAGTGTTCTTGTCAATGTCACCAGTGACTATAACCTCCACTTGACCAATACAATGGTCAATTCTGAAGGAAATCAAAACATTTTACCCCAACATATATTTCTTTTACGCATATTGAAATGGCTGCTCCAGGGCCAGCAGACTCAGGTGGGGGAAATTTGCATCTAGAGTGAATCTCTCTTAGGGCAGCCAGGCCTTCCTGTTCTAGGCCATTTCTGGATCTAGAAAAGATTAACTGAGAATCTGGAAAGAAGCACTTACCATGTATTCTCTCTGAGGACTACTATCTATGAGGCTTCATCTATATGACAAGGCCACCTATGCTAGCCAAGCCTCTTCCTTTCTCCCTCCCATGAAATGTCTTGCCATTGAAACCTGTTTGTGCCATGCTCTAATTCCCAATTCCCCATTCTTTCCAGAACCTTGAGATGGTATATGAGCTTCTGCACCTCCCCACAGAGGTGGGTCTTCATTCTGAAGTCTCCTGTGCATACAAATAAATTTGTATGCCTTGTCTCCTGTTAATCTATCTGCCTCACATCAACAATTTTCAAATAACTTTGAGGGGGCCCAAGGGTCTTAGTTCTTAGTTTTCAACTTGCTCTATGGTTGCCCACTTCCTCCCAATTTTAAGTTGCCACAGCCTCTCAGTCACAGGGCCTCTTCCCTTCACTATCCACATGCACTAATTTCCTTTGGCCACATACTTTAAAGAGAATATACATATTGATGATTTCCAAATATATATCTCTAGCTTTGATCTCCTTCCTGACCTTCAAACTCAGGTAATCATCTATCTCCATCACATGTCTACTTAGACGTCTAATCGACATTTCAAACTTACTCTCTCAAAGCTTAAAGAAGTTTCTTCCTTCCCAATTTTCCCCCATCTCCCCATCAATGGCATCTCTGTCTTCCCGAGGCTCAAGCCGAAATCTTTAGGTCATCCCCGACACTTCTCTTTCTCATCTATGCCACAACCAATTTCCTGGTTCTATATTCAAAGACTATTCAGAATCCAACCACCTTGCCTGCTACCTCTTTGACCTAAGCCACTATGTCTTCTTGTCAGATTATTTTGCTAGAACCATAACTGATCTGCCTGTTTGTACTTACTCCCTTAAGTATAATCTCAACACAGCAGCCAAGGTGATCCTTTGAGAGTATAAGTTAGATCATATCACGTCCTTATCTAACCCTTCCAAATGGCTTTTTATGTAATTCAGAACAAACTCTTTCACTCTCCTTCTGTACATCCTCACTGGTCTTATTACTGTCCAAAGTACACACCAGGCATGCTCCCACCTCATGGCCTTTGTACTTGCTTTTTCCTTGGACTGGAAAGCTTTTCACCTTAAAAACCACATAACTTAATCCCCTGTGTTTTTCAGCATGGGTTGAAAACTTGTTATATCATCAGAGAAACCCTCGCTAACTACCAGTTCCTTATCTACCCATCCTCCTCTCTCCCATTTCTCTGTCTTTCTTATTTATTTATTTATTTATTTATTTATTTATTTATTTATTTATTTGAGACAGAGTGTTGTTCTGTTGCCCAGGCTGGAGTGCAATGGTGCAATCTCAGCTCACTGCAACCTCTGCCTCCTGGATTCAAGCGATTCTCCTGCCTCAGCCTCCCTAGTAGCTGGGATTACAGGCACGCACCACTACGCTTGACTAATTTTTGTAGTTTTAGTAGAGACGGGGGTTTCACTATGTTGGCCAGGCTGGTCTTGAACTCCTGACCTCAAGTGATCCACCCGCCCTGGCCTCCCAAAGTGCTGGGATTACAGGCGTGAGCCACCGCACCCAGTCCCTTTATTTTTTCTTCGTAGGCTTATCACCATTTGACACACAAAAACTTTTTAAAACGTATTATCTGCTGCTTTGTAATAGAATATAAACTTCTTGAGAGCAGTAACTCCTTGCTTTTGTTCACTGTCATATCCCCAACATCCAAAACAGTGCTTGACATATAGTAGTCACTTAAATATATTTTTGGAATGAAAGAATCACATAGTATCCCTTTATAAGCATCCAAGAGAGAAATTTTTCTGTGTACACACATTAGCATCACTCTTTCCATTGGTTTCTAGCATTGGAAAGTCAAATTTGGGGTCTCCCTTCAACCTCAATCCCAATTTCATCCCTCCTTTTTATTTTATTTTATGTCATGACTTTTCCATTAACTTTTTAATTAACTTTCTTTTTATTTTATAATATTGTAATATTAATTTTTGTTACCTCCCTTAATTCCATCCATTAGATTCATAAAAGATCAGCAAGCATGTAACATGTTTTATGGTTAACAAATGAGAGAACCATTAAAATCTGTCCATTTTTATTTTGTGATATGCAGAATTCCAAGAGAACGCTTCAAGTCACTCATAAGATCCCTTTAAAAACCTTCCAAAAAGTTTTTAAAATAATTAAGTTAGAGTTAACTTATTTAATTTGCTTTATTTCTACAAAGATCATGGAAAGACCACTTTTAGGGCAGTGTAGCTAAACCCTATAGGAATATTAAATTCCATAAATGATCATTTTTCATTAGCTGGAATAATTGCTAATGGTCTCCTATTAGTATTTTTTGTTAATATATTTTCATAATAATGTCAGAGATATGAGAAAGGTTTTTTCATGAAGAGACACATATACATTTACATTCCAATATTTAAAAAACTATTTCTAATTAGGCTTTACTTATTATCTCATATGTTTTGTTTTTATTTCTTGCAGGGTAGAGGGTTTTTGGTGGTCAGAGGAGATAACTTATGTGCAAATATGTTATTTTGTTATTTTTGAGTGAAAAGAACATTGTATTCATCAAACAACTGATTATTGACTTGTTTCAATATTCCTGCCACATTTTAATCAGTTGATAAATAAACTTACTTTTTGTAAGTCCTTGAAAATTAGACTTTAATGTGAAATGTATTGAAATGTGGCTGAAGAACAAATAGTCAAAAGAAGAATTATTCTAGAACTTGAAGGTAAGTGGTCATATAAAACAAGCAAAACAAAAGAGGAAATAAAGAATAACTTTTTAAAAAAAGAATTATTCATCAAACAAGCTCCATGAATGATCACGGACCACACTGTAGTATAAAAGTATACTCCTGAGTGTGTATTTATGTACACCTGTACACAAAGCAAAACACAATAAATAAATTAGATACATGCTGTATTAGTCAGCTCAGGCTGCCAAAACAAAATACCATAGACTGTGTGGCTTAAGCAATGGAAGCTTATTTTCTCACAGTTCTGGAGGCTGAAATTTCAAGATCAGATTGCCAACCTGGTTGGGCACTGGTGAGGACTCTCTCCCTGGCTTGCAGATGGATGCCTTCTCTCTGTATCTTTACACAGTGGAGAGAGAGAGAGCAAGAATTAGTACCAAGGTAGTCGGGCACTGCTGTAAAGATACCCAAAAATGTGGAAGCAACTTTGGAACTAGGCAACAGAAAGAGGTTGGAACAGTTTGGAAGGCTCAGAAGATAGAAAAATGTGGGAAAGTTTGGTACTTCCTAGAGACTTGGAGGGCCCAGGAAACAGAAAAATGTGGGAAAGTTTGGAATTTCCTAGAGACATGTTGAATGGCTTTGATCAAAATGCTGATAGTGATATGGACAATGAAGTCCAGGCTGAGGTGGTCTCAGATGGAGATGAGGAACTTTTTGGGAACTGGAGTAAAGGTCACTCTTGCTATGCTTTAGCAAAGAGACTGGTGGCATTTTGCCCCATCCTAGAGATCTGCAGGACTTTGAACATAAGAGATGATTTAGGGTATCTGACAGAAGAAATTTCTAAGCAACAAAGCATTCAAGAGGAAGCAGAGCATAAAAGTTTGGAAAATTTGCAGCCTGACACTGTGATAGAAAAAAAAAAATTCTGGGGAGAAATTCAAGTCAGCTGCAGAAATTTGCATAAATACTGAGGAGTCAAATGTTAATACCAAGATGATGGGAAAAATGTCTCCAGGGCATGTCAGAGACATTCACAGTAGCCCCTCCCATCACAGGCCCAGAGGCCTAAGAGGGAAAAATGGTTTCCTGGGCCAGACTGAGGGGCTTCCTGCTCTATGCAGTCTCAGGACATGGTGCCCTGCTCCCAGCTGCTTAAGCTCCAGCCATGGTTAAAAGGGGCCAAGATATAGCTCAGACCATGGCTTCAGAGGGTACAAGCCACAAGCCTTGGCACCTCCCATGTGGTGTTGAGCCTATGGGTATACAGAAGTCAAGAACTGAAGCATGGGAACCTCTACCTAGATTTCAGAGGATGTATAAAAATGCCTGGATATCTAGGCAGAAGTTTGCTGCAGGGGCAGAGCCCTCATGGAGAACCCTGCTAGGGCAGTGTGGAAGGAAAATGTGAAGTTCGAACCCACTGGGGCACTGCCTAGTGGAGCTGTGAGAAGAGGGCCACCATCCTCCAGACCACAGAATGGTAGATCCACCAACAGCTTGCACCATGTGCCTGGAAAAGCCACAGGCACTGAACAACAGCCCATGAAAGTAGCTAGGAGGGGACCTGTACCCTGCAAAGCCACAGGGGTGGAGCTGCCTAAGGCAATGGCAACCCATCTCTTGCATCAGCATAACCTGGATGCTGGAGACATGGAGTCAAAGGAGATCATTTTGGAATATTAAGGTTTAATGAATGCCCTATTGGATTTTGGATTTGCATAGGTCCTGTAGCCCCTTTGTTTTGGCCAATTTCTCCCATTTGGAATGAGTGTATTTACCCAATGCCTGTGTTCTCATTGTATCTAAGACATAACTAACTTGCTTTTGATTTTACAGGCTCGTAGGCAGAATGTGCTTGCCTTGTCTCAGATGAGACTTTGGACTTGGACTTTTGGGTTTATGCTGGAGTAAGTTAAGACTTTGAAGGACTGTTGAAAAGGCATAAATGTGTTTTGAAATGTGAGGACATGAGACTTGGGAGGACATTCCACCTTGGGGCCAAGGATGGAATGATATGGTTTGACTGTGTCCCCACCCAAAATCTCATCTTGAATTATAATCCCTATAATCTCCATAATCTCCACAGCTCAAGGGCAGGGCCAGGTGGAGGTAATTAGATCATGAAAGCAGTTTCCCCCATGCTGTCCTCATGATAGTGAGTCTCATGAGATCTGATGGTTTTATAAGCATCTGGCATTTCCCCTGCTTGCACTCACTATGTCCTGCTGCCCTGTGAAGGTGCCTGTTTCCCCTTTCTCTTCTGACATGATTGTAAGTTTCCTTAGGCCTCCCCAGCCATTTGGAACTGTGAGTCAATTAAACCTCTTTCCTTTATAAATGACCCAGTTTCAGGTATTTCTCCATAGTAGTGTGAGAATGGACTAATACAGTAAATATAAACCAATTCTTTTAAGTAAATATAAACCAATACCTATAAGGGCACTAACTCCATTATGGGGGCCCCACACTTATGATTTCATCTAACTCTAATAACTGCCCAAAGGCCCCATCTCCAAATACCATCACATTGGGGGTTAGGGTTTCAACATATGAATTTGGGGGTACATATTTAGTTCATAACACATGTTAACTATGAATTTCTTATTTTAAAAATAAAATGTCAAAATTTAACATGTTTATTTCAAAGGTCTTTTAGAACTGTGTTACACTGAGTTTCATTTTGTGGTGGGCAGAATTTTAAGAAGGCCCCATGATGGTTAATATTGAGTGTCAACTTGACTGGATTGAAGGATGCAAAGTATTGTTCCTGGGTATGTCTGTGAGTGTGTTGCCAAAGGAAACTAACACTTAAGTCAGTGGACTGGGAGAGGTAGACCCACCCTCAACCTGGGTAGGCACATTCTAATCAACTGCCAGCATGGCTAGAATGAAAGCAGGCAGAAGAACGTGGAGGGACAGACTGACTGCGTCTTCTGGCCTACACGTTTCTCCCATATCCGGGAAGCTGGATCTTTCCTGCCTTCAACATCAGACTCCAAGTTCTTCAGCTTTTGGACTCTTCGACCTACACCAGTTGTTTTTCAAGTGTTCTTGGGTCTTTGGCTACAGACTAAAGGCTGCACTGTCAGTTTCCCTACTTTGGAGGTTTTGGGACTCCGACTGGCTTCCTTGCTCCTCAGCTGCAGATGGCCTATTGTGGGACTTCACCTTGTGGTTGTGTGAGTCAATACTCTTCAATAAACTCCCTTTCATACATACATCTATCCTATTCATCCTGTTCCTCTAGAGAACCCTGACTAATTCAGCCCCCAAGATTCCCACCTACTGTTGCCCTAACCCAGTAAAATCCTCTCCCTTTGAGTGTAGGTAGAACCTCTGAACATGATGGGATTTCACTCCCATGACTAGGCTAGTAATCAGTTGACTTTCAAGTAATAAAATGGGAGATTATCCTGGGTGGGTTTGATCTAATCAGAAAAGCCTTTCAAAGAAGGTGAAGTGTCAGAAAGATGCTCTCCTGCTGACCTCTAAGAAGAAGTAAACTTCACTGAATATTAAAGCTACAAGGAAACATATACTTCTCATGAACATGGAAGAGGGCTCAGTCTCCAGATAAGAATCCAGGCCCTGCTGCAAAACCTTGATTGCAGCCTTGTGAGATGCCCTGAGGCAGACAACCCAGTTAAGCCATAACTGGGTTCCTGATTCACAGAAATTATGAGATCATGAATGTGTATTTTTTGGTTTGGTTTGGTTTGGTTTCTTGAGATGGAGTCTCACTCTGTCGCCCAGGCTGGAGTGCAATGGCGTAATCTCGGCTCACTGCAAGCTCCGCCTCCCGTGTTCATGCCATTCACCTGCCTCAGCCTCCCGAGTAGCTGGGACTACAGGCACCTGCCACCACGCCCAGCTGATTTTTTTGTATTTTTAGTAGAGATGGGGTTTCACCATGTTAGCCAGGATGGGCTCAATCCCCTGACCACGTGATCCGCCCGCCTTGGCCTCCCAAAGTGCAGGCATGAGACTGCGCCAAGCTATGAATGTGTATTGTTTTAATTCCTTAAATTTGTGATAATTTGCTATGAAACAATAGAAATCGAATACATGTGTTGAATTTGAATGTTAATTTGATAAGTGCAGCAGCCTAAAGATGAAGTTAAAATTTTTAACAGGTTATGGTTACATAAGGGAAAAATAATTAGTATTGTGATAAAAAGTAATTTAAAGTTTCGATCAGCTATTGAATGGCATTCTATATATTTTCTGACTATTGATTAGGCAAAATAAAAATCATTGGCATATTTCCATTTTAAATTTTTAAATAAGTTTTAAATGCTCACAGCAGGTAAAATATTTTAAAAGCCAATTAATAAATCACAATGTCTCTAATGAATTGGTATAGCAATAAACTCATTTCTAAATGAATTCAAAAGCATCATATATTTTATTGAATATTGAGAAACAAAATAATTATAATAATTTTGTAAAATAGGGTGTCAGGGTAGATACATTTTTCCTGAACTAAAAAAAAAAAAAAAGCGATTTTTGCTGGTAGAAATTCTCTTTTGGTGGAATTTATATTTGGATTCTTACCTGGTGGAAGGTCAACCCAAAATGGCAGGCTTGCCAGACTGAATGTATTACAATCCTAGCTCTGATTTAAAGATTATAACTTTTAACAGGTCTCCCTTCTAACAGAGTTAGCTTTAGAATCATGTAATTATGCATAATTCCGTGCATGTGACAGACATTACACCATATAAAAGCTTTTACTCTCTAGCGGACTAGAGTCAATTAGTATCAACAAGGAAGTTAAATTTGACAGGCTTCCTAGATTCCAGCTGTGACCTAATCACAGGTATTTTTAAGGGTCCAGCTCTCACATTTCTTAAAATAGTTCTAAGAAATGTCTCCTGCTGAATACATTCATTTTAAGACAGGCTAAGTACCAATGACACACAAAACTAATTCTAGAGAAGAGACTAGTTATAAAGTAGAACGATGACTCTGACTTTCCCATTTTAAATTTCCCTTCTTACCTTTGCTCCTTTCCTGTCTTCATCGTGGATATTTATGGATTTGCATGTGAAAATATTTCTTTATCATTCATTCCCAAGTATATACAGGTACGTGTGTTTTGCAACACTTCGTATACTTGTGATTATTAATTAATCACTTGTAAATATTTAGTTCTCATCCATCTCCTCTTCTCGAGGATTCAGCCAGGTCTGCATCTGTAGTATCTGCCACAGTTTCCCCAGTGCCAAGCACAACACCCAGCGCAGAGGAGATACTGTATAAAGACTGGTTTATAGACTAGTCTTTTTTGTTCATTTGTTTTGTTGTTGAGATGGAGTTTTCGCTCTTGTTGCCCAGGATGGAGTGCAATGGCGCGATCTCGGCTCACCGCAACTCTGCCTCCCGGGTTTAAGTGATTCTCCTGCCTCAGCCTCCCGAATAGCTGGGATTACAGATGTGAGCCACCACGCCTGACTAATTTTGTATTTTTAGTAGAGACAGGGTTTCTCCATGTTGGTCAGGCTGGTCTCAAACTCCCAACCTCAGGTGATCCACCTGCCTTGGCCTCCCAAAGTGTAGACTAGTCTTTAAGTGCTGCTTTTATAAAGTTTGGTTTTCCATTCAGCCTTTCCTCTGATTTTATCTCTATAAAGCATATCGGACTGGGCGCAGTGGCTCACGCCTGTAATCCCAGCACTTTGGGAGGCCAAGGCAGATAGATCACGAGGTCAGGAGATCGAGACCATCTTGACTAACATGGCGAAATCCTGTCTCTACTAGAAATACAAACATTAGCCTGGCGTGGTAGAAGGCGCCTGTAGTCCCAGCTACACAGGAGGCTGAAGCAGGAGAATGGCGTGAACCCGGGAGGTGGAGCTTGCAGTGAGCCCAGATCGGGCCACTGCACTCCAGCCTAGGTGACAGAGTAAGACTTCATCTCAAAAAAAAGAAAAAGAAAAAGAAAAATATCAGCAAATGAGAAGCAGCATAACAGTGATTTCCACTGGAATGCAAATTTTTCTAGGAGAGTAGTTCTTAACTAGGATCATTTTCTTTAAAAAACTAATTCCCAGGTCCTATTAATCAAAATATCTTTGACAGAGGTGGAGGTTGGGATATAAGCAACAGAATTTTTTAAGCCCCAGATGATTTAGCTAGCATTGAGGACTACAGCTCTAAGCTTGTGTTTCCCAAACTTTAACGTGCCTAGAATCACCTGGGGTGACGATTAAAAAGTCACATTTCCTAGTCTCATTGTGTAGTGCTATATTAGATAAATATTTCGGTTCTTCTCTCCCTCCTCACCTTTGCCATGTAAGTATGTGATACCTTTACACTGTAAATGGGGCATACTTCCCCACTCCCTGATTTCTGTTGAGCCACATGACCTGGCCTGCTTTGGCTCATAGAATGTTACCAGATGTGGCAGAGGCACAGGCTTGAAAAACACTTGTGTGATCAAGTCTACACACTGGCACCTCTGCTATTACTGAAACTGCCTTTGCAAAAAATTGTAACAGTGGGAAAATTATGACAGTGAAAGAGATCTGATCTAACCAGTCTTCATCTTGCCTTTAAACTCCAAACTGCCCTTGGTCATTCCTGGGCTTGGGCCAAGCTAACAAGAGAAATGTAATTTATAGTGTAAATGATAACAAAAATTAAACCACCTTTGTAAAACTAATGAAAGATCACCAGTTTAGGAGAATGAGAGGATCCTGATTTCTGCTAAGATGTAGGCGTAAATGATTACCAGGCAATACCCCAGATGTCACAAGATTTATAACTTACTCCCAATTACTCCTGCAGATAACATCACTATTGTCGAGCCCAAGATTGGCCTTTTGAAATGTCTCTTCAAGTTTTTGCATTTCTCATGACTGACTAGCCCCACTCAGGCCCACAACTCTTGAACCAACTGGTTCTGTGGTCCCCACCCCGAAGTGGACTCAGTTCACAAGGACCATTCTCCACGCCCCATGATTGCATTCCCAGACATCAGCAACACCCATTTCTTTGCTTGCCAAACTATCCCTGAAAAACCCTGGCCTCTTAATTTCCAGAGAGATTGATTTGAGTAATAAACTCCAGTCCCCCATTCAGCCAGCTGTGTGAATTAAACTCTTTCTCTATTGCGTTTCTCCTGTCTTGATAAATCAGCTCTATTCAGGCAGCAGGCAGGATGAACCCACTGGGCAGTTACATTACCATGAGAATAACATGCCTGGTTTAGCAAGCTGGCCTCAGGAGAAGAATGAGACACTGGAGCAGAGCCAAGTTAATCCAGCCAAACCCAACCTTAATCAGCCACACCTCCTCCACCCCTGACTCCCTGGTGAGTGATAAAGCCCAGCCAAATCAGCAGAGCTGCCAGCCAGTTAGCCTAGATCAGACGGTCCCTGTCAACCTGAAGATATGTAAGCAAAATGCTCCCTGAAATTTATTGTTCATTTGTAATGTAAGTAATAGATAATCAATATAATCTACACAGGAAACTGATTTGGTGAGTATTTTCGACTGGTTTCCTTTGTTTACGATTGATAGAAAGCTAACCCAAACTCACTTAAAAATAAAAGAAAATGTTCCGAATTACAAAATGAATAAAAAGGGAGTCAGCACAGCTTCAGGAATGACAGATTCCAAGTATTTAGATGGTACTGTAGGAAATTTGTCTCTCCAACAGAGATGCAGCTGGGGGGCATCACCCTAAGTGAATTAACACAAACAGAAAACCAAATACCACATGTTCTCACTTATAAGTGGGAGCTAAACATTGGGTACTTGTGGACATAAAGATGGTAACAATAGAAACTGAGGACTACTATGCAGGGAGGAAAGAAGGGGAACAAGGGTTGAAAAGCTAACTTTTGGAGTACTATGCTCAAAACCTGGGTGATGGGATAAATCATAACCCAAACTTCAGCATCATGCAATATACCCAGGTAACAAATTTGCACAGATACCCCCTGAATCTAAAATAAAAGTTGAAATTGAGAAAGAAAGAAAGAAAGAAAGAAAGAAAGAAAGAAAGAAAGAAGAGAGAGAGAGAGGGAGGGAGGAAAAGAAAAGAAGGAAAGAGAGAGAAAGAAAGAAAGAAGAAAGAGAAAGAAAGAAAGGAAAGAAAGAAAGAAAAGAAGGAAAGAGAGAAAGAAAGAAAGAAGAAAGAGAAAGAAAGAAAGAAGAAAGAAAGAAAGAGAGAGAAAGAAAGAGAGAAGGAGGGAGGGAAGAAAGAAAAAGAAAAAAGAAAGAAGGAAAGAAAGAAGAAAGAAAGAAAGAGAAAGGAAGGAAGGGAGGGAGGGAGGGAAAAGAAGGAAAGAGAAAGAAAGAAAGAAAAAAGAAAGAAGAAAGAAAGAAAGAAGAAGAAAGAAGAAAGAAAGAAAGAGAAAGAAAGAAAGAAAGAAAGAAAGAAAGAAAAAAAGAAAGAAAAAAGAAAAAAGGAAAGAAAGGAGAAAGAAAGAAGAAAGAAAAGAGAAAGAGAAAAAAAGAAGAAGAAGGAAGAGGAAGGAAGGAAGGAAGGAAGGAAGGAAGGAAGGAAGGAAGGGAAGAAGGAAGGGAAAAAAAGTACCTCTCTCTGCACCTCTCCATGTCGGCTTTCTTCTCATGGAAGATCTCTATAAGTGATGAAAACGATGGCCACCAGGAACTCCAGGTTTGAATTCTACCAAATATGCCATGCTAGGGAAAAGAAAATATTACTTTCAAGAGAGTTTTAAGAGAAGTCCAAAGGCTATAATTTTCACTGGTTCTGAAACACCTGACAATTTCAGAACCGATTATTACAACTCTGATAAACCAGGCTAGTGTATTATGCCCATTCCTTAAGCTGGTGTGGCATTATTCAAAACAAGCCACATGGACTGAGTGTAGGAGGGCTGGTTCTCAAAAAAAAAAAAAAAAAAAAAAAAAAAAAAAAAAAAATCTAGGCGCTGTTACTGAAAGGAGAAATAAATGCTGAGCAGCCAAATATAAGGGGTCCACAGCAGTAAGTCTTGGTTGGGGATAACACACCAGGTGATTCTACTTTGTGGAACTCCAACAGCATATTTTTAAAGATCATTATATTATGGATAGGATCCTCCTACTTTTGGGAATACTCAGAAAAGTATATGATGTAGCCAGTTTTTTTAAAAAAAATTACAAACTGTTTTATATGCAGAATTCATTAAGAAATCCTGGGAGTAATGGTTAAAGATTTCAGTCTTATCCCTGGGATTTTATGATTCAGGTTTTGGGATCCTCTAAATTCTTATTTCTTGGTCATGTCTTAGACTTTAGAGAGTTTATGTTTGTTGTGCTGTTTTTGTTTTGTCTTATTTTTTGTTTTTGATTAGTCTTCGTGGACAGAGAGAGGATGGAGAGCCTCTTTATTATCCTAACCACTAACATGTAGTTTTGCTACATTTGGCAGGGCAGCTTGTTTTTCTCTGCTTGACTCAGAAAAACCACAAGTTGAAAATCAAGCACTAATGCCATTCAGAATGGAATTTCTATTGTAAGATCCATGGGTTGAAATCCTGGAATCACAAGCTTAACATACTAGTTCATTTCTTCATTCACTGGAGAAACTAGCTCTTCTGTTTCAATATAAGGGTAAAACAAAAAAGAAGCAAAGAATAAACAATTCTCAGGTTAGATTAAATTCAATTAATAAATGACTTCTCCACAGCAAACTCACATTGCCCAGCAACAGCATTCACTTCCCTCCAGTTCTTTTTTCTTCAGTTCAGACCTAGACACCAACCTAACTTTCTTCCTATCAAATGTCACTCAATCAAACCTTCTCTTGAATTGTACTTTTTAAGTAGATGATGTCTCATTTAAGATTCAGTAAAATAGAAAATTTTGAAACAATTTTTATGATGCTTTTATAAAACAAAAAAATAAATGAGACAATATAAATATCGGTGATTCACCTAAAATTATTATCTAGAGCAATGATACAGTGTTTCATCAAAAGTCCTTATAGCAGTTGAGTGGAACTAATCAGTGCTCTATTCATTGTCATAACTGATAGGCAGCTGGGACTATGGGACAGGTAGAAGCTGCCAGACTCATTATTTATCTCTACTGCTGCATATTATTGATCAAAAGAGAATCATGGAGTCAACTCAGATTTGAAGGAAAGAGATTACACAAAGCTCAATTAACAGGAGTCAATACATAGTCGTTTTCAAAAATATGGAGCAGTAGACGCATAGCAGTTACTATTCCATAGCAATTCTGAAACGCAAATGGACGTATGTCACTAATTCCTCTAATAGAGCCCTGTTCTGCTACCTAAGAGTGGCTTTTCATGGTTTTTTGCTTGACCCTTGGCTCCTGGCTTTGAACTCTGAGTTATTCTTCCTTTTCCATAAAAAATGACCCATACTTCCAACTAGGTAACTGACTGTCTACATTTCTTCTTGACAGTTGAGGGTCCAGAGGCCTCTGTTACTTTGCACCCATCAAGGTGATTCCTTGTGTTATAAAGTTCTAAGGACTCTGACAAATGGATAGTGTTATTTGTCCACCATTAAAATACCATACAGAATAGTTTCAGCATCCCAGCAAATCTCCTATGCCTCACCTATTTAATCCTGCCTACTCCACACACCCCTGACAACCACTGATTTATTATTTTATCTCCATAATTTTGCCTTTTCTAGAATGCCATAGATATGGAATCCTTTTCAAACCATTTTTTACTTAGCAGTATGTACTTTTTTACTTAGCAACATGCACTTAATATGCATTTAAGTATTTATCATAATTTTTCATGACCTGATAGCTCATTCATTTTTGGAATGACTAGTATTCCATTATAGGATATACCACAGTTTGATTAGCCACTCATCTACTGAATGAAATCTTGATTGATTCCAGTTTTTGGTGATTATCATAAAGCTTCTATAAACATCCACAAGCAGGTTTTTGTGTGAATGTAGGTTTTTCAGATCATTAGGGTAAATAGCTAGGAGCACAATTGATAGATCATATGGCAGCACAAAGTTTAACTTTGTAAAAACTGCCAACTCTCTTGCAAAGAAGCTATAACATTTTGCACTCCCACCAGCAATGAAAGACAGTTCCCATTGCTCTGCATCCTCACATGCAATTGATATTGTCATGTTTCTTAGATTTTAGCCATTCTAATAGGTGTAGAATTGTATATCATTGTTATTTTAATTTTTATTTCCCTATTAACAAGTAATGTTGGACATCTTTTCATATGCTTACTTGCCATTTATATGTCTTCTTTGGAGAGGTGTCTTTTCAGAACATTTTCCTATTTAAAAAATTGAGTTTTTTATTTTTATGTTGTCAAGTTCAAGAGTTTGTGGCACATTTTGGATACAACTCCTTCAGCAGATATGAGTTTTAAGACTATTTTTTTCCTATCTGAGTTAAAAGACAACTACATGAATGTCAGCAAAAATGATGAAATAGGAAGCCCTGGAATCCTCTTTCCCCCATGAACACACCATTGAATCTATCTTCAATAATGAAACACAGATTCCTCTGGTGAAAAATCCAGAAACTGGCTGAGTGGCTCCCATACCCTAAGCAAGTGTGAAACCAGCCACATTGAATCCAGGAGGGAAATTTGAGATGGCTGCTCACCATAATTCCTCTGCTCTCCTGAGCAAAATATGATCAGGAAAAAAACTACCCAAATCCCAGCTTCACTCTGAGAAGGGAAAGTGACCATACATCAAGTGCTGCAATTTTCCTGCATATTATTCAGAAGACTGGCTTCTGGCTTGTGTTTCTTGCAGTGCTGACAGGAACTGACATACTTTAGCTGCCTGGTGACTGGTGATATCAGAGATAGTAGTTTGAGCGGACAATCACCATAGCCTATATCCCCGGGCACATAAAGCAAGCAAACAAAAAGATACACTTCCCAGCTTTCCCCTGGAGGGAGAAAGAGTTGGATCACACATCAAATGCCCCAACTTTTCCAGCAGGTGCACAAAGGGCTTACCTCTGTATTACCTGTTTTGGAGTACTGATGTATCCAGCATACTCTAGCCACCTGGGGTCCAGTGAGGTTAGAGATGGTGGGTCAAACTAGCAGTAATAATATTCCCTCCCCATGGCTTAGCACAGAGTAAGTGGATTAAAAATCTCAGCTCTCAACTTTTTCCTGGAGAGAGAAGGAGATGGTCTATGTACCCAACATCCCAAATTTTCCAGGAGCTGTCTGAGGAACTGGCTTCAGTCTCACTTGTCTGGACACACTGATGGGACGCAATATACCTTTGACTCCTGGGGGATGCTAAGAACAAAGAGCAAGTTGAACTAACATGAAGATACAAACATCCCCAGGATCTCTGGTTGGGTTGCTTGGTGACTTCTCCTATACAAGTCCAGTTCATAAAGACTGGGAGAGGTCATAAAGACTGTGTATTAGAGATATCTCTAATGCACAGATAACAACACAAAGAGTCAAAGAAAATGAAGAAATACAAAAATGTTTCCCCCAAAAAGAAACAAATCTTCTGAAACCAACCCCGATGAAATGGAAATATATAATTCATCATTTAGAGAATTCAAAATAATGGCCATAAAGATGCTCGAAGAGATCATGAGAGCAGTGTAAGAACAAAGTAAAAATCTTAATATAGAGAAAATAGTTTTAAATATCAGACAAAAATCTTGGAACTAAAGAATACAATAACTTAATAAAGAATGTACTAGAGGGGGGATTCAACAGCAGATTAGATCAAGCAGAAGAAACAAAATCAGTGAGAAGGAAGACAGCTTATTGGAAATTATCCAGTCAGAGAAGCAAAAAGTAAAAAAGGATTTGAAAGCATAAATAAATCTCAATGGGCTTATGGGACACCATTAGGTGGATCAATATATGCATTTAGGGACACTCAGAAGTAAAAGGTATGCGGAAAATATTATGTTTAAATAAATAATAGCTGAAAATTCCCCAAATATAGGGGTGGGAGGAAATGTCCAGATCCAGGAGGCCCAATACATCTTATATAAGAAGAAGCCAAAGAAATCCACACCAAGACACATTATATCAAATTGTCAAAAGTCAGACAAACAGAATTTTGAAACCAGCTACTTGGGAGGCTGAGACAGGAGAATTGCTTGAACCCAGGAAGCAGAGGTTGCACTGAGCCAAGATCTCACCACTGCACTCCAGCCTGGGCGACAGAGCAAGACTCCATCTTAAAACAAACAAACAAACAAAAGGATGATCTGGGCCAGGCACGGTGGCTCACACCGGTAATCCCAGCACTTTGGGAGGCCAAGACATATGGATCACGAGGTCAGGAGATTGAGACCATCTCCTGGCCAACATGGTAAAACCGTGTCTCTACTAAAAATATAAAATTAGTTGGGTGTGGTGGCACATGCCTGTAATTCCAGCTACTCGGGCGGCTGAGCCAGGAGAATCACTTGAACCCGGGAGGTGGAGATTGCAGTGAGCTGAGATTGCGCTACTGTACTCCAACCTGGTGGCAAAGAAAGACTCTATCTAGCAAAGACAAAAGAAGGAAGGAGGGAAGGAAGGAAGGAAGGAAGGAAGGAAGGAAGGAAGGAAGGAAGGAAGGAAGGGAGGGAGGGAGGGAGGGAGGGAGGGAGGGAGGGAGGGAGGGAGGGAGGGAGGGAGGGAGGGAGGAAAGAAGGAAGGAATACAGTGAAATACTACTCAGCGTTAAAAAATAGAGAAATCCTACATTATGTGACAACATGGATGGATCTAGAGGACGTTATGATAAGGGAAATAAGATAAATAAACCATTTACAGAAAGAAAAATACTGTATGATCTCACATATGTGAAATCTAAAATAGTTAAACTCATAGAAGCAGAGAGTAGAATGGTGGTTGCCAGTGGCTGGCAGAGAGGGAAAATTGGACGTTGCTATTTAAAGATATAAAGTTTCACTTGTGCGTAATGAATGAGTTTTAGCGATTTGCTGTACAATATTACACATATAGTTAACATTACTATATTGTACAATCAAAATTTATTAAATATAAAAATATCATGTTAAATGTTCTTACTACAATTTAAAACACAACAGAAGAAGGCAATTATAAATACTAGTTTATAAGCCTAAATGTTAAAGATATAGTGGGTATAAAATTAGTAGCACAAGTGAGGAGGAAATTGAGCTATATTTGAGCAAACATATTATATATTATTGAAATAAAATCGATGTTAAACTGAGCTGGATTGTTTTAAGTTGGGATTTTAATTATAACCCCCGTAGCAATCACCTAGGAAATAACTAAAAATATATATAGTAAAAGAAACAACAAGGGGACTCAATGAAATATAGATCTGCAGGATGAGTTAGTAAGCAGGAGATGCAGGAAAGCCAGTGATGTAGCTCCAATCTGAAGGTTAGGAGGCTTGAAATTGAGGAAGCACCAATGTTTCAGTTCGTCTGAAGGAAGGAAGAATTATCTCTTACTCTATGGAAAGGTCAGCTTCTTTGCACTATTCAAGACTTCAATTGATTGGATGAGGCCCACTCACATTAGAGAGGACAATCAGCTTTACTCCAATCTCTCTGATTTAAATATTAATCTCACCCAAAACACCCTCACAGAAACACCTAGAATAATGTTTGACCAAATATACGGGCACCCCATAGCCAGTCAAGCTGAAATATACAATTAACCATCACAAGACCTTGGACTGACCTTTACTTTGAGCAAAAAAACTCCTCCATTTATCAGAGAGACTTCTCCTCAGTCACTCTGCTGACGTTTCTTTCCTGTTAGTAGACAACTGTTTTATAGGATCTTTTTGATTTCTGCACAGCTTACAAGCAGAGGCACTGATATTTTGTTCTAGGCTATCTTTTCAAAGATTTTGCATGGCAAACAGCCTTGGAAGATAAGATAATGTCTCCATCTGGACCACAGGGCTGATATGCCTACTGTTTGTTATAAAAGATTTGAGCTGGGCCGGGCGCATCATACGTCTGTAATTCCCAGCACTTTGGGAAGCCAAGGCGGGTGGATCACCTGGGGTCAGGAGTTCGAGACTAGCCTGACTAACATGGTGAGACCCCCGTCTCTACTAAATACAAAAAAATAATAATAGTAATAATAGCCGAGTGTGGTGGCACATGCCTGTGATCCCTGCTACTTGGGAGGCTGAGGCAGGAGAATCGCTTGAATCTGGGAGACAGAGGTTGCAGTGAGCCAAGATCACCCCAATGCACTCCAGCCTAGGCAACAAGATGAAACTCCATCTCAAAAAAAAAAAAAAAAAATTGAGCTTAGGCTCAGGGTTCTCGTCCTGTGATGCAACCTCCTGGTATGCAGGCATTCATCTGGGCTCATACACATCACCCCTATGGGGCTTGGGGCTTGGGGCTTGGAGGCAAGGGGAACTGATGCACATATTTTGATATCACGATAATAAAGTCATTTGTCTCTGACTCAAGAGGTTCCTGTTCATGATAGCAGCCATGAAACTGGCAGACTACCTTGTTAGCTTGCAAGTAGGATAAAATCTCATCTTTCACAGTTTTTTAAATTCTCTTTTTAAAAATTTACATTCTCACTCTTTTTCCCAGCCCCTACAACTATGGACTATTACTACCCACATTAGTGAATCACACCTTCTGAAGTAGATTTTCCTGTTCTTAAGCTATGTACTTTTACAGGCACCATCTTATCTCTCTGGGGTCACTGATGATCTATGTCTACTAACTTATTGTTATGTAAGTTCTGAGCCAATTTCAGACTGGAATAGAAGGATGCAGCAGCTTCCATTCAAGTTATGTAAACATTTATTTAAATGATATTTTGACGATTTAAATATTCAGAGGAAAAGAACTTTGCTCCTTTTAGAAATGATTAACCCTTCCAAAAACTAGGTAGATATTATTAAATAGATATTTTTATTGTACATGAAAGATAAAAAGGAATAAAAATATAATTATTTACTTTTTAAGTATAAATAAGAAGCGCTGAATAAGAGAAGACCACCATGGGCACACAGGTACATTGCAATGATGACCCCAACTCTTCATACCCACTCTCTTTCATATTCACTCCAGTTGCCATATGACTTTGTAGTTCCTCTTGCTAAACAGGCTAAACATACTCCTTGAGTGCAGTCTGTCCTTATGCCTTTCTATGACCTTGTCTATTCATGATTATAAATATTGGGTTAATAAATCATTAGTCTAGATTTGAACTATTTATGTTACTCAAAAACACAAAGATTCCAAAGCCTTGACTTCAAAAATCTGTGTTACACAGTGTGAAACTTTCCCTGGGCTCTGAAAATGATGCATTTCCCTTTCTTGTTTTTCTTCCCTGAAGGAAACAAAGTACAGAGAACTTTGACTCAAATTTTGAATCATATAGTGAATTGATCAATGAGAAATCATTGCCTTTGGCATAGAAACTCACTGGTCACGTGGGTATTAAACTCTTAAGAAGTAAAATGGATATCAGTGTCTTGGGATATGCAGCCTGACTTACTCTCCTAGATAATAAGTAATAGGTGCATCTCTGCTTTGTAAGGAAGTATAAATAATAAAAGAAAATCAAATGTATCCAAGAAAGTAATTTCTAAAAATCCACTGATGGAAATAATAGCATTGTTGATTTCAAAATTGGCCCATAGGTATTTCCTCTCTGCTCTATCCAAACTCCAGCGTAAATGAATAACCTTGACCAACCCCTTTTATAACCTTTTATAAAAAGCTTATGATATTTACTAGTAGAAAGTCCCAATCTATAAAATGTCTTTTAGACACCTAGATTGTTTCATGTACATAAACCTACAATTTTTGGATTCATGGAGTCTGTCTGGTTGGAGAATGTGGTAGCCATGTAAGCTGTGTGATTAATGAAGTATAGAATGGAGGTGCTCCAAAGCAGAATATCTCTTTTTGGGAACAATGTTTCTGTGTACATTTCTCACAAATTCTAAAATCAAAACAGGTAAAGCAGAAAAAAGAGGACATTGGGGGTACTGAGTCTTATGGTTTCAGGCTCCTCTAGGAAATGAACATTTCATCAATGCTCAATCTGTTAATTACTATAAAATTTGATATTGAGTAAGCTGATGTTTCATATGACTTTTCTTTGACAATTCAGCATGTCATATTGACATGCAAAACAATTTAAGAAATACAAAATAATGAAATATAAGTTTCAGCACTACTCAAATTATTGTGTAAACATGTCTCAAGGTCCTCTGTGTTGAAAGGTCCATAGTGTTGAAACTATGCCCCAAAGAGTTAAACACACCAACAACTAACAGAAATTCTTGAGTTTGCAGGATGATAGATAAGAAAAGAAACAACTTGCAAAAACACTGAAACTCTGTCTGCTTGTAAGATAACACAACTGGCTAAAATTGGTTGCAATCAATATGGCCAGATAGATGCTGCACAGAACCAGCTTGCTGACATCACAATCCGAATTTGCACTGCATGTTTCATACTAACTCCTCCCCAAATCTGCACATGTTACCCATGAGGTAGTGTGAAGAGATAACTGAGCACGCCCAAGGATTTTCCAAACCTCCCTTTACTTTCACCAATCACCTATTAATCCCAGATTCCACCACCTAAATCTTGTCTGATCAAATTACTGCCTTAAAGACAGCACAGGGAATAAATTTGAGCTCGATTCCTGTCTCCTTGTTGGCCAATTTGCAATAAAAGGCTTTATTTTTCCCAAAAGTCCCAGTGTCACAGTATTGGCTTCTAGCACATGTGGCAGCAAGCTCCTTAGGCTCTGTAATGGTGTAGGGATAGGAGTTTGTTCCTAGCTGATAACAAAACATTATTTCAACTACTTATATTTTCTTTGACACAGAATGTTGATGAGTTTCATAAGAAATTACTCTCACATGGGGAAGGATGGATTCTTCTGTTACTAAGGAGATTGCAACCAAATCTCAGAGATCATAACCAGATCTTAGATGGCAGAGAACATTTAGAAACACACCCAATCCAACCCTTCACAAGCACAGCTTTAAAAATTTTGAGAATCACATCCTCCAGAGCAGATTTTCAATGTGAATTTTACTGTGGACCAGCAATGTTTCTACACCCTTTACCTCAGACCTCAAGAATGAGGAAAAGATGAAGGAGAAAAACTGAGGAGAGTCATAACATCTGTATCTAAAAGGGAGTTGCAAGAGGAAGCACAACAAAAGATATGACTTTAAGACACATACATGTGTATGTTCATTGCAACATTTATTCATAATAGCAAAGACATGGAATCAACCTAAATGCCCATCAATGATAGGCTGAATAAAGAAAATGTGGCACATATACACCATGGAATACAATGCAGCCAATAAAATAATGAGATTATGTCTTTTGCAGATACATGGATTTGGTGGCCATGATCCTCAGCTAACACAGGAACAGAAAACCAAATACTGCATGTTCTACAAGTGGGAACTAAATGATGAGAACACATGGACACATAGAGGGGACTGGGACCTATCAGAGGGTAGAAGGTGAGAAGAAAGAGAAAATCAGAAAAAATTACTAACGGTGTGGTGCTTAATACCTGGGTGATGAAATAATCTGTTCAAACCCCCATGACACAAGTTTACCTATGTAGCAAACCTGCACATGTACCCTTGAACTTAAAATAAAAGGTTTTTTAAAAGGAACAATGCTAGAACTAAGGAAATCCAAATAAAGTATGGACGTCAGTTAATCAGGAAAAATGTAAAAGCAGCTACAAGACCTAAAAAAGAGGCTGACTACAAATGTGTGTTAAAATACATGGTCTGTGAAAGTCTTGAAGAACCTCCAACCTCCCATGTAAACATCTCTAAAATCAAAATTTGTGGTATCTGGCTTCACATCTCAAATGATCCCTTGGATTTGAGTTCCTGGTCTTTAATTCTGTTCCCAGTCTAGACAATGTACCTTCAGCACTTCTCTTTTGGAATGTTTGTGGACTCTTCCTAGCCGCCAATGTCACGGGAAGAGGTCCACTTTCTGGTCCCAGACATACCTACACATGGCTCATCTCCCATCTAGAAAGGAGAGAAGGAGAGAGATCAGGCAATTAACCCCACTTAACAAAGGAGAAAAAGGTTTGTAAAAGGTAAGTAATTTTCCCACTGATGTTCTTCTTTTTTTTTCTTTCTTTTTTTTTTTTTTTGAGACGAGAGCCTTGCTCTGTCGCCCAGGCTGGTGTGCAGTGACGCGATCTCGGTTCACTGCAAGCTCCACCTCCCAGGTTCACGCCATTCTCCTGCCTCTGCTTCCCAAGTAGCTGGGACTACAGGCACCTGCCACCACACCAGGCTAATTCTATTTTTGTATTTTTAGTAGAGATGGAGTTTCACCGTGTTAGCCAGGATGGTCTCGATCTCCTGACCTCGTGATCTGCCTGCCTTAGCCTCCCAAAGTGCTGGGATTACAGGCGTGAGCCACCACGCCCAGCAGATGTTCTCATTTTTTTTACCTGTAACTGAAAAGATTTTGAAATGGTTGATATTAAAAAATGAGAAACATTGAATTCAAATAGAACATGCCTTTTCAACTGGAGCAATATTGTCCCCCAAAGAAGTAAGATCAGTTCTTTTGGTGGGGACAGGGCAGCAAATCTTGCTAGATTTGTAACTTACCCAGCAAAATATTATTCTTTAGCATTCAATTATCTCATTAGGTAAAAGGTAAATCTAAATTAATTTTTTTCTCTATATGGGACTGAATTTTTTAAAAACAGGCTGAGAAACACTGATACAGAATAATAATTTGCTAAATGCAATATTCAATTTGTGCACAATATCAATTAACTAGATACCAATACTTACAAATGATATTGACTTTAAATCCTGCATCATTAAGGATTACCTGGCTGAAGAATTTGTCTTAATACTCTTTTTTACAATTATATAATTTTGCTGGTCTTCATCTATAATCTTTCATGTTCTTTGATCACCTGCACAGTTGACCATTGTAGTTTTTATTAGTTTTAATTTTATTTAATTAAAATTAAAATAAATTTTAATTTATTAATGACAGAAAAATCTCAGTTTTTGTTTATGACACTGCTTTAAGTTCTAATTTACATAATAGGAATGACTTTTTTGTGCATTCCTGAAGCTTATTCTCTCTCTCTCTCTCTCACTCGTTCACTCACTCTTGCTCTCACTCTCTCACTCTTTCCCTCTCTGCCCCTTCTAACTGCTGGCTTTGTTTTTTTGAAACATATACTTCTGGTGTATGTGGCAGTTTTCAGCTTTAATTCAGTTTTCAAAATGCTCTTCCATTAGGCAGAGCTGTAGACACCATAATAGTCTCTCTGCCAGACTCTTACACCAGCTTTCCCTACTGTTGCTGATTCAATCCTGACCATTTTACACCTACTTCTTTGTGGGCTACACCTACCGTTGAATTGGTTTTGAATTTTAAACTTTTAGGCTTAAAATTTTTAGTAAAAAGTTGTTTTTTGGAAGTGACTTCTGAAAGGGGAAAAAAGCCAGCTTTTCTTAAACCTGAAATAAGTTTCACCCAAACTTGCTAAAATCACTTTAAAGTGACTTTAAAGTGGGGATGAATTTGTGGAGGTCTAGATGTGGCTGATTTTACTGACATTTTAAGCGAAGAACCATTTTTCTAACTCTCTGATTTAAATGAGTCATCCATCTGTTTGTATCATAGCAATTTTATTTAAAGTTCATGAAATAAATATTTCACAAATATGTCACGTATTTTTCCTATTTCTTGAGAAAGTGGGAACACAATAAGCAAAACACACAAAAAGATTTTTAAATTGTAACCTTTGATTTGGGAGAAACAAATTTTTAAAACTCAATTCTGAGAAGACATACTTTCATTGAGTATAAAGAGTAAGAGGACTATAGAAATAATTTAGTCCCATGAGTCTTATCATTGTTTTTGCAACTTCACCCAAAAGAAAACAATTAGATTTATTAGATATAATATTAATTGTACTAACTAAATTTTATAACATCTGCTAATTCATTTAATAAGGATCATTTTGTACCTACTATACCATATTTTGTATTTTAGGGACCATTTTTTTTTCTTTTCAACTTTTATTTTAGAATCGGGGGTACATGTGCAGGTTTGTTACAAAAGTATTTCCCATGATGCAGAGGTTTGGGGTTTGGGGTATGGCTAAACTCGTCACCCAGGTAGTGAGCATAGTACCCAATAGGTAGTTTTTCAACCCTTGCCCACCTTCCTCTCTCCCCCTCTTTTTTTTTTTTTTTTTTTTTTTTTTTTTTTTTTTTTTTTTTTTGAGACAGAGTCTCGCTCTGTCACCCAGGCTGGAGTGGCATGATCTTGGCTCACTGCAACGTCCGCCTCCTAGGTTCAGGTCATTCTCCTGCCTCTCAGCCTCCCAAGTTGCTGGGACTACAGGCACCCGCCACCATGCCTGGCTGATTTTTTGTATTTTTTAGTAGAAACAGGGTTTCACCATGTTAGCCAGGATTGTCTCAATCTCCTGACCTCATGATCTGCCAACCTCAGCCTCCCAAAGTGCTGGGACTAGAGGTGTGAGCCACCGCGCCTGGCCTCCTCTCTCCCTCCTCTGGTAGACCCCAGGATCTATTGTTCCCATCTTTATGTCCATGTGGACCTAATGTTTAGCTCCCTCTTACATATGAGAACATACAGTATTTAGTTTTTTGTCCTTGCATTGATTTGCTTAGGATAATGACCTCCAGCTGCATCCATGTTGCTGCAAAGGACATGATTTCATTCACTTTTATGGATACATAGTATTCCACAGCGATACGGTTTGGCTGTGTCTCCACCCAAACCTCATCTTAAATTGTGGCTTCCATAATCCCCACATGTTGTGGGAGGGACCCAGTGGGAGGTAACTAAATCATGGGGGTAGGTTTTTCCCTTACTGTTCTCATGATAATAAATAAATCTCATGAGATCTAATGGTTTTATAAAGGGCAGGTCCCCTGCACACAGTCTCTTGCCTGCTTCCATGTAAGAAGTACCTTTGCTTTTCCTTTGCCTTCTGCCATGATTGTAAGGCCTCTCCAGCCATGCTTAACAGTAAGTCAATTAAACCTCTTTCCTTTACAAATTACTCAGTGTTGCTTATGTCTTTTTTAGCATCATGAGAACAGACTAATATAGCAAATTGGTACCAGTAGAGTGGGGTGCTGTTATAAAGATAACTGAAGTTACGGAAGCAACTTTGGAACTGGGTAACAGGTGAGGTTGGAACAGTTTAGAGGACTCAGAAGAAGACAGGAAAGTGTAGGAAAGTTTAGAACTTCCTAAAGACTTGTTGAATGAATTGACAAAAATGCTGATAACGATATGGACAATAAGATCCAGGCTGAGGAACTTGTTGGCAACTGGAGTAAAGGTCACTCTTGCTGTGCAAATAGATTGGCAGCATTTTTCCCTGCCCTAGAGATCTGTGGAACTTTGAACTTGAGAGAGATAATCTGAAATTGGAACTCATATTTAAAAGGGAAGCAGAGCATAAAAGTTTGGAAAATTTGCAGCCTGACAATGCTATAGAAAAGAAAAATCCATTTTCTGGGGAGAAATTCAAGCCAGCTGCAGAAATTTGCATAAATAATGAGGAGCCAAATGCTAATCACCAAGACAATGGGGAAAACATCTCCAGGGCATGTCAGAGAACTTTGAGGCAGCCCCTACCATCACCAGCCTGCCTGCCTGGAGTCCTAGGAGGAAAAAATGCTTTTGTGAGCTTGGCCCAGGGCCTCCCTGCTGTGTGAAGCCTCAGGCCTTGGTACCCTGCCTCCCAGCCACTCCAGCTATAGCTAAAAGGGGCCAAGGTCCAGCTCCAGCCATGGCTTGAGAGGGTGCAAGCCCCAGCCTTGGCAGCTTCCACATGGTGTTGGGCCTTCTGGGTGCACAGAAGTCAAAAATGGAGGTTTTGGTGCCTCTGCCTAGATTTCAGAGGATGTATGGAAACACCTGGATGTCCAGGCAGAGGTGTGCTGCAGAGGTGGAGCCCTCATGGAGAATCTCTGCTAGGGCAGTGTGGAAGGGAAATGTGGGATCAGAGCCCCTACACAGAATCCCCACTGGGTACTGCTTAGTGGAACTATGAGAAGAGGGCCACCATCCTCCACACCTCAGAATGATAGATCCACCAACAGCTTGCACAATGCACCTGGAAAAGGTGTAGAAACTCAACACCAACCCATGAAAGTAGCCAGGAAGGAGGCTTTACCCTGCAAAGTCACAAGGTTGGAGCTGCCCAAGACCATGGGAATTCACCTGTTGCATCAGTGTGACCTGGATGTGAGACCTGGAGTCAAAGGAGGTTATTTCAGAGCTTTAAAATTTGACTGCCCCACTGGATTTCAGACCTGCATAGGCTCTGTAGCCCCTTTTGTTTTGGCCAATTTCTCCCATTTGGAATGGCTGTGTTTACCCAAAGCCTGTAACCCCATTGCAGGTAGGAAGCAATTAACTTGCTTTTGATTTTACAGGCTCATAGGCAGAAGGGACTTGCCTTGTCTCAGATGAGACTGTGGACTTTTGAGTTAATGCTGAAGTGAGTTAAGACTTTGGAGGACTGTTGGGAAGGCATGCTTGGTTTTGAAATATGAGGACATGAGATTTGGGAGGACCCAGGGGTGAAATGCTATGGTTTGGCTTTGTCCCCACCCAAATCTCATCTTGAATTGTAGCTCCCATAATCCCCATGTGTCACGGGAGGGACCTGTCATGAGGTAATTAAATCATGGGTGTGGGTTTTTCCCATGCTATTCTTGTGATAGTGAATAATTCTCACAAGATCTGATGGTTTTATAAAAGGTAGTTCCCCTGCACGTGGTCTCTTGCCTGCCACCATGTAAGATGTGCCTTTGCTCCTCCTTCATCTTCTGCCATGATTGTGAGGCATTCTCAGTCATGCTTAACTATGAGTCAATTAAACCTCTTTCCTTTACAAGTTATCCAGTCTCAGGCATATCTTTATTAGCAGTGTGAGAATGAACTAATACACACAGTGTATATGTAGCACATGTCCTTTATTTAATCCACCATTGATGAGCTACTGGGTTTATTCCATGGTTTTGCTATTGTGAATAGGAGTGCATGTGTTCTTTTGGTAGAATGATTTATTTTCCACTGGGTGTATACCTAGTGATGAGATTGCAGGGTCAAGTGTTAGTTCAACTTTTAGTTCTTTAAGAAATCTCCAAACTGCTCTCAATAGTGGCTGGGCTAATTTACATTCTCACCAACAGTTTATAAGTGAGGGTGAACAAATTTAAACATAACTCTTTCTATAGGGTATTTACAATTTTTGGAAGAAAATAATCCAGACTAGCATGAAATAAATAAAAGGAAGATAACTTGATTCAAAAAATAATTTGGATGCCTAAATGCTGTAAATAAATAACAAATAGCAATGGCAAATGGGGAATAAAAGTGGTATAAAAATGAAAGCAAGTGTCAAAATAATTTTTGGTCATAATTTAGAATATAATCATACCTTGGAGATATTGCAGATTTGGTTCCAGACCATCGAGATAAAGTGAATATTGCAACAAGTGAGTCACATGAGTTTTCTGGTTTCCAGTGAATATAAAAGTTATATTTACACTGTACTGTAATCTATTAGGCATACAATAGTATGTCTAAAAAATGTACATGCCTTATTTTAAAAATATTTCATTGCTAAAAAATGCTAACAATTATCTGAGCCCTCAATGATTCATCATACATAATCTTTTTGCTGGTGGAGAGTCTTGCCTCAATGTTGATGGCTGCTGATCGATTGGGGGTGGTTGCTCAAGATCGGGGTGGCTGTGCCAATTTCTTAAAATAAGACAACAATGAAATCTGCTGTATATTTTGAATCTTCCTTTCACAAAAGATTTGTCTGGAGCAGGCAAGGTTGTTTGACAGAATTTTACTCACAGTAGAATCTCTTTCAAAATTGGAGTCAACCCTTTCAAACCCTGCCACTGTTTTGACAACTAAGTTTATGTAATATTCTAAATCATTTTCTATCACTTTAACAACATTCACAACATCTTTACCAGCAGTCAGTTTCTCAAGAGATTTCTTGAGATCATTTTCTTTGCTCATGCACAAGAAGCACCTCCTTATACGTTCAAGTTTTTTATCATGAGATTGCAGCAATTCAGTCATGTATTTAGGCTCCCCTCCTAATTCTAGTTCTCTTGCTATTTCCATTCCATCTACAGTTACATCCTCCACTGAAGTCTTGAATCCTTCAAAGTCACCCATGAGGGTAGGAATAAACTTCTTCCAAACTCCTGTTAATGTTGATATTTGACCTCCTCCTATGAATCATTAAAGTTCTTAATGCATCTAGAATGGTAAGTCCTTTCTAGAAGGATTTGAATTTACCCAGATTTATCAAAATAAACTCTATTTATGGCATCTATAGCCTTACAAATATATATATATCTGAATTAAGACTTGAAAGTCAAAAATTACTCCTTGATCCTTAGGCTACCAAATGGATGTAGCAGGCATGAAAACAACATTCATCTTCTTGTACGTCTCTATCAGATGTACTCTTAAGTGACTAGGTGCATTGTCAATGAGTAGTAATATCTCAAAAGACATCTTTTGGGCAGGATGTTTCAACAGTGGGCTAAAAATAGTCAATAAACCATACTGCCAAAATATGTGCTATCATCCAGGCTTTGTTGTTCCATTTATAGAGCACAGGCAGAGTAGATTTAGCATAATTCTTTAGGGTTCTAGGATTTTTGGAATGGCAAATGTGCACTGGGTTCAACTTAAAGTCACCAGCTACATTAGCCCCTAACAAGAGATTGAGCCTGTTTTTCAAAGCTTTGAAATCACTCATTAATTTCTCTGTAACTGTGAAATCCTAGATGGCATCTTCTTACAACATAAGACTGTTTCATCTACACTGAAAATTTGTTATTTAATGTAGCCACCTTCATCAATTATCTTAGCTAGTTCTTCCAGATAATTTGCTGCAGCTTCTCCATCAGCACTTGCTGCTTCACCTTTCACTTTTATGTTATGGATGTGGCTTCTTTCCTTTAACTTCACGAACCAACCTCTCTGCTGGCTTCAAACTTTTTTTTTGGCAGCTTCTTCACCTCTCTCAGCCTTTGTTTAATTAAAGAGAGTTAGGGCCTCGCTCTGGATTAGGCTTTGGCTTAAGGAAATGCTGCGACAGGTTTGATCTTTTATCCAGACCACTAAAACTTTCCCAATATCAGCAATAAAACTGTTTCACTTTCTTATCATTTGGGTGTTCATTGGAGTAGCAATTTAATTTCCTTTAAGAACTTTTCTTTTGCACTTGCAACTTGACTAACTGGTACAAGAGGCCTAGCTTTCAGCCTATCTTGGCTTTCAACATGCCTTTCTAACTAAGCTTTCTTGTTTCTAGCTTTTGATTTAAAGTGAGAGATGTGCAACTCTTCCTCTTACTTGAACACTTGAGAGGCCATTGTAGGGTTATTGGTTGACATGTCAATATTGTCATGCCTCAGGAAAGGGAGAGGCCAGAGGAGAGGAGAGAGATAGGGGAATGGCTAGTCAGTGGAGCAGTGAGAACATGCATATTTGTTGATTAAGTTGACTGTCTTCCAAGCATGTGTTTCATGACACCCCAAAACAATTACAATGGTAACATCAAAGATCATTGATCACAAATTATTATGAAAGATATAATCATAATGAAAAAGTTTGAAATATTGTGAGAAGTACCAAAACATGACAAGAGACATGAAGTGAGCACATACTGTTGGAAAAATGGTGCTGATAGACTTGCTCAATGCAGGATTACCACAAATCTTCGATTTGTAAGAAAAACACAATATGTGAAGCACAATAAAGTGAAGAGCAATATAATGAGGTGTGCCTGTACTCATGACCTTTCACTCTCTAATTCACACAACACCAAGGGAACTATTTATTTGGAAATGTCATTGTTAATTTAATTTACATAGACGTTTGAGTCACACAACTAGAATAAAAAATAAATACCTTGCATTCTAAATGTTTTCATTTGTTTATTTTAGCAATGATATTCTTAGACTTTCACACCAATGCCATGAAAACTACCTTGAAATATATGCTTGAGACAATACACCCCAAAATATATTCCCTCAAATTCTTATTTTAAGGAAAAAGTATTAGTTTTCTTCTGCTTTAGTGGGTAGATGTCATGCTCTAAAACATCAAATCTGAAACTTTTTGGTTTCAAGACCCTTTACACTCTTAAAAATCAGGAACCCAAAGGAATGTTTAATCTGTGTCAGTTATATCCATCAATATTTACCAGATTCAAAATTAACACTGTGGCATCTAGAAATATTTATTTATAAATCATTATACGATAAAAATAGTACATGTTATGTACAATATACATAATACTAAACATTGTATTAAAATGACTATATTTTTAAAAGAAAAATAGTTGTCTTACATTTTGGAAAAAGCTATTTCATGTTGTGTTTAACAAAAGACAGTTGGATTCATATAACTGCTTTGGTCTCCAATTTGTTGTGATGTGTTGTTTTTGGTGGAAGCATATGAAGAAAATCTGGCCTCACCCAGATATATAGTTGGATAAAAGAGGACCTTGTAAACTGTGGGAAAGTGACTTAAGGACACCCTAGTGGTCCTAGGAACACCCTGAGAACAGCCTGAGGCAGGCCAGCTGAAATGGAGGAACTACCCTAGTTATACAAAATAAAAGAATGTTTTCTACACTTGTAGTTCTGAGTAACCATTAAAAATTCTTGTTAGCAGGACAAATTGTGTTACTAACAGCAAAATTGGAGGCCTTGTATTTGCTCACTTTGTTGTGTTAGTTGGGGGCAACTTTTGCTTAATTCCTTCCCTTTGAGTAAGGTGTCTGCTGAAAGAGTGAAATGGCTGACTGCAACATGTGCTTTCAAGTTTCACTAACTTTCACAGAAATGGAAAGCAACGTGTTGCATCTGTGTAAAGAGATATTGAAGAGGACAAAAGTGCACAGAAACAAAATAACCCATGAGAAAAAAATATAACCTATAAATGGAGTTATGGAACAATTTTGCTTGTTAGGGAAAGTGCATTTAGCAACATGACAAAATATTGTAGTAGGTTTATACTAAAACATAGATATTTTCAGTCTTCAAAATATCACAGTTTCCTCTTTGTAATGTGATTTCTGCTGAGAGTGATAGAATGAATAGAATCATCCCTAAGAGTTCTATACCTAGTTCAGAGGAAGAAAAAAATCAAAATCTTGACATATGCTTAGAAAAAGGAGCATTAAAAGCCTTCATCTGCGCTCACTATTTTCATGAGAGGCTTTCCATTTTTTTCCTACTTTAAAATCACTTCCTTCTTTGATTTAGCAAATATTTTATAATAAATATCTACTTCATTTAAAAATGTGAGGCTTTTGAAAGATGAAGGATACATTTAGACTTCCTTCATTTTTATAATAAAATAGTACCTAGAAGTGTAACATCAAAATCAATATGGTTTATTGATAATACATACAGAACACTTTTATTAACACGTACACACAAGCATACATACAAACACCTCTACCTTGATCTTATTAATCCATCTACAAAATACTAAACTTTTATATTCAAATTGACAACAGTCAAAGACAAAGGGAGACCAAGCTTATCCTCACTCCCTTGAACCTAATATCGAACATGATCCCTTGGCTTCAGAATGGAGTTTTGATGGCCCCATGTTCTATGAAGTGGTGTCAGAGGGTTTGTCAGTAAATTTTCAAAAGGAAATTATTTTTTCTACATATTGGTATCAAAAGAAGAGATTTATTGCTTCAACAGAAAACGTATTTGTTATATGTGCTAATAACATGACATTCATACTCTAAAACTTATTGATGGCAGCAGCAGCCAGTCTGGAGTGGCCGCTGCCATCATGCCAGCTCAAGCAGGGAGGCACAGCCGGGGCTGCACACTCTGTGGAGCCAGTGACAAGTGGGAGGCCTGCCCCTTATGAGTTACTGGGGTGGAAATTCCCCGGGTGCAACCACAGCTGCCCAAGTCATGGCTGCGGACCTGGGTCTCCTGCTCCATGAAGCAGGTAGGAGCCCCGCCCTCCCAGGGACAGCTACAGCCATGCAAGTCATGGCTGCAGACCCGGGCCTCCCACTCCATGGAGCAGATAGGAGCCCCAACCCCTACACAACTGCAGCTTCCCAAATTGCAGCTTCGAACCCAGGCATCCCTGAACTCTTGGGGGCCTGGGAAGGCCCTCCCTGCCCTCACCGGCTCAGAAATGTCATGCCACTTCACTCCAACCTGGGCAACAGAGCGAGACTCGGTCTCAAAAAAATAAAAAAAGAAAGAAAGAAATGCCTGCTCCTACTGCCAGGCTTTTCCCTGCTGTCAGCACCTGCTCAGATCTTGGAGCAAAGTTGGGGCTGAGCCCAGGTGCTGTCACAGCCTGGCAGGGTATGCACACACTCAGGGCAGTGCTGACACACCAGCCCTCTGTCACCTCAGCTCCCTCCAGACTTTGGCCACGGATGAGCAAGGGAGGGAAGCCAAGGGGCATGGAGGGCAACTCAGCACTGGCCTGCAGGTGCTCCTTGGTACAAACAGCCTGGGTGCCATGAATGGCAGCCAGAGGGAGATAGACTCCTGGGCAGAAAAGGGCAGGTCTCTGGTGAGGCCCCACCTTTAGGCCAGGCACCACCAACCTTGTGGTGCCTTTTCTGGCCTGCCCATGGTTGCCCATGAACCAATCAGCATGCACTTCCTCCCATAAAAGCCCTGGACTCAGCCAGAGCTCAGCAGATGTGGGGATGAGCAGTTGCAGATAGAAGTACCCACTCCAGAGCCTTCTCTCTGCTGAGAGCAGATGTCAGGATGACTAGCTTCAAAGAGGAGCTACCCACTCCAGAGCCTCCTCTCTGCTGAGAGCTGCAGACATTGGAATGACCAGCTGCAGAGAGGAGCTACCCTCTCTGTTAGGAGATGAACTCATGATGGGACACCTTACCTGAGGAAAGATGCTGCCCGCTGTGGGTTTCCACTGAGCTGTTCTAATGCTCAGTAAAACTCCTGTTCATCTGGCCCACCCTTCATTTGTCTGCGTACCTCATTCTTCCTGGTCACAGGACAAGAACTCAAAAATCACCAAATGGCAAGGCTGAAAGAGCTGTAACACAAACAGGGCTGAGACATGCCCCTTGCTTTCCACATTATAGGAAAGAGAAGGAAAAAAGAGTGCAGCCCTTTGGGGGGCCCAGACCTGGGAGCTCCCCAAGCCAGGGCTGTGACTCCCTCTTTGGGATCCTGGGGTTCCAGGCATCTCCAAGCTTCTGGGTGCCACCATGTTCCCCGATGCCAGTCATGAAAGCTGTATGTGGGGCACCTGGTCTAGCCACAGCCTCACAGAGCCGGCACCCATGGAGGAACCTGGAGCTGCCCACCCCACTGCAGCAGCCAGCATGTCTGTGTACAGTGGCCGGGCCACACGCTCATGCACACATCCCTCGCTGTTCCACGCCTGACACCCTTTGTAGGCATGGGAACCAGGCTGGTAGCATGAGCCAAGCTCAGCCTGCCAGGCCAAGTGGGTGAAACGAGTCCAGCAGCTTGAGCAAAACTCGGGCAAAGGCACCACCAGCCACAAAGGTTTCCACCCAGAACTCCAAAGATCCCATAACGTTATCATTTATCTTTTTTATCAAGAAATCTTCTAATTAACTGTGTTTTATAAATTTTGATTTAAGGCAACCAACTATATTTGACAAAGTGTTCCATTATTACTCATCCATGGAGCAGTGGAGCAATCTAAAAACTAGCCAAATGACTATATCAGGGCAAACAAATATTTAAAACCTCCAGTATGATTGCTCAGTCACTTACTGCCTGGCAGAGGCAGTGTCCTTGGTTGCTGCCCAGAGGCGGACCAGACTGTGCTGCAAAAAAACTCCTGCTCTGAGCTCCTGAAGGACTCTTTTGATTTTTGTCCAGCAGTTTCTCATCCAGTAACTGTTAGTGAATATCCAGGCAGGAGGTCGGAAGTCTCCCATATGTCATAACATGTCACTAAAACTTAACTAGAAGATACACTGTTAAGTTTGTTATTTTCTCAAACTGTTTTCCAAATGAAAAGATTAAGTATTATCCAGATAAAATATTTCAGACATAAATATTTCAGATGGAAAGTTTGAATGTGGGCCCACTTGTTTTAAAATGGAATACCTTGCAACCTTATGGAGGCCACCTGGCAGGCTTGCTCCAGAGCTGGAGTGGGACAAGTCCTGTGGCTTTCAACCCTGTGTAGATTCCATTCAAATGAGAACAGTTCCTTCATTGCCTAGTTTAATTCCAGTTGAACAATTTGTAATTATAGCAAATGAATCATCAATATGAACATTATTTATCAATACCTTATTGATAATAAAATTTAAATCCTCCCTGTTCACATTGTGGGCATGAATTCTATTATGGTAAAATAGGTTTATGTTGACAATACATACAAAGCACTAAGCATCTAGCTAGCATAAGACCTTTTCCCAATAACTAGTACTATTTATTTACACAACTGATTTGCTTTATAGATAGGATCCAATGGTATTATTATAAATATTGATGTAAAAGGAGGCAATATTTTCTATCTCAGCAACAACTCTATTAAGCCTTGTGTTTTTATGTCTAGTATAGAACTCTGAACCCAGTAAGAATTCAATGGAACTGATCAATGCAGGATGAAAATACTGTCTTCCACTTCAGTGCTGACAGGGTATTCGATTTAGGGACTCTCTGAAGTAGGCACTCATCAGTCACCTCTTTAACATTTAAATATATTTTATATTTTATTCCCCATTCATCTCAGGAATTTCATTTGGCCGAGGTTTGATCATATTCTTGAATAAAGGGACAGCACAAAAAGGAATAACTTACCAGGTCCTCATTACATCCTTAGCATTCTGATTCGTGGCTCTGATTCAGGGAAAAATGACTATTTTTTGTAGATTCTTAATGTCACTGTGTGTGAATATGTACATGTATTCCAATATCCTGCTTTAATTTTTTATATTTAACAGCATCTTCAAAAAGACATTAATTTAACATTATGCACATTTATCTGATGAGGATATATCATTTCCCAATATAAGAGCATTATAACATGCTCCAGGTGCTTGAGATTATTAAATCTATGCAGAAACTTTTAAAACTATTCACAGTTATTATGAAAATATTCTGACTGGTTGTGACAGCTCTTTAATTAATTTGAATGTATTTCTGCATTAATTAGGCTTTTGGTTCAATTTTCAATTAAATCACTACCTATTTACCCCATTGCATTGATGCTAAATTTGATAAATAATATACAACTTCATTATCTATATCCATAACTTCTACCAATTTCATTCACAAATGCATAAAAGCATATAAATTGCATACACACACACCTATACCTACACACACATGCACACATGCATGCAAACACAACAAAAATGAGAAAGAAGGAAATGGTCTATGCCTGTTTCCTTTGTGTCTGAGTTTAACACTTACTAATTTAGGGTCATGGCCTCCTTCCATTACTATAATGATTATGTGTTCTTTTCATATAACTCATAACAAGTACATGGATTTGAATAGGAAACCTCACTAGATATGAAGAGTAAAATGATGTTCCTTGGCATGTCTCAAAACCTATTAATCACCAAGTTCCTAACTGATACTGAAATCACCATTCAGTTTTAACACATGATATACCTACCTCAGTGTGAATTACAAATCATTTGCACATATCCCTGTTCATCTTCAAATTCTAAATGCATTAGGACAACATTCAAGTCTTCACTTTAATGTAGCATAAGAGACCTTCTAACTTACTAATCACAGTAGGTGAGTGTCTTTACAAAGAGAAAAAAAAAACTGCCTTATCTTTCCTGTTATCCCTGAGAAAAGGTTGTGTGAGAGATTAGTATAGATCATGTTGTAAAATATTTTCTTGAGTTGCAATTCCAAGTCTCACTATATTCATTTCCTCTCTTCAACTAGTTTTCATTAGGATGTTTTCATTAGGATGTTTTCATTAGGATGTTTTCATTAGGATGTAAAGAATATGCTTTATTGTTTACTTAGCCATTTTCACTACTTTCTCTTCTAGAGAATTGTGGTTGTAAAAAGGTTACCATGGTTACACATGGTTCAGAAGTCAGTTGGTTTTGTTTCTTTTTAAACTTTCTATTCACCAAATAATGATAAGATTGAAGTTTACCAAATGGATGGATCCTTACATCTCAGGACTTTTGGGCAAGGAATGTTTCTCTACAAAATTCATGCAACTCCTCACCATTTATTTAACTTTAGCAGAAATTTCCTATTTGACAGTGCTTACCCTACCTCCTACTTCTTTCAAAAAGCCCTTCCCAACTACCAGAAACCTATCTCCCCCTTGTCCCCTTTAGATTTATTTCTGCTCATTATTTCTCAAGTGTGAGTCACTGAACTATCCTTATAGGAAGCACCTGGAATGGTTAAGCGAACCAGTTCCTAGATTCCACCCCAGACCTAAAAAATCAGAATCTTTATTGTGGAATATGGTAATTAAATATTTAACATCCCAGATACTTAATATGCACACTAAGTCTGGGAGGCTGAGGTGGGACAGATATCTTGAAGCCAGGAGTTTGAGACCAGCCTGACCAACGTGGCAAACCCTGTCTCTACTAAAAATAAAAAAATTAGCCAGGTATGGTGGAGCAGCACTTGTAATCCCAGCTACTCCAGAGGCTGAGGCACGAGAATCTCTTGAACTTGGGAGGTGGAGGTTAGAGTGAGCTGAGATCGCACCACTGCGCTGTGCTCCAGCCTCAGCGACAGAGGGACACTCTGTCTCAAAAAAAGAAAAAAAACGGCGGGGAGGGGGCTCACTCCTGTTATCCCAGTACTTTGGGAGGCCAAGGCGGGCAGATCACGAGGTGAGGAGACCGAGACCATCCTGGCTAACACGGTGAAACCCCATCTCTACTAAAAATAAAAATAAAAAAAAAATTAGCCTGGCCTGGTGGCGGGCGCCTGTAGTCCCAGCTCGTCAGGAAGCTGAGGCAGGAGAATGGTGTGAACTCGGGAGGCAGAGCTTGCAGTGAGCCAAGATGGTGCCACTGCACTCCAGCCTGGGTGACAGAGCGAGACTCCGTCTCAAAAAAAAAAAAAAAAAAAAAAAAAAAAAAAAAAACACTAAATTTTTTATTGTACACTTTCAAATCATTTTTACTTTTCTAAAGTAAAATTCTATATGTCATAAATCTCACAATATATTATTGTTTGCTTTAAACAGTGAAATATCTTTTAAAAGAATCTTATATATACATTTTCTTTTTGAGACAGAGTCTCGCTCTGTTGCCCGGGCTGGAATGCAGTGGTGCTGTCTCAGCTCACTGCAACCTCTGCCTCCCGGATCAAGTGATTTTGTGCCTCAGCCTCCTGAGTAACTGGGGCTATAGGCATGTGCCACCATGCCCAGCTAATTTTTTTGTATTTTTATAGAGACATGATTTCAACATGTTGCCCAGGCTGGTCTCAAACTCTTGAGCTCAAGAAATCCACACACCTTGGCCTCCCAAAGTGCTAGGATTACAAGAGCGAGCTACTGTGCCAGGCCTTATATGTACAATTTTAACAAACGTATGCTACTGTGTAACCTATACCTTTATGATGAAATAAAACATTTCCATGTCCTCAGAAAATTCTCTCATATCAGTTTCAATCTCCCCTCTCCCAGAATTTGGTTCTGGATTTGATTTTAATTTTTTCTGTGGTTTATATTAGCTTATGTATCACCTGAGGTAGTTTATCCTGTGGATACCTAAGATAAAGGCCACTCCAACTCTTTCCAAGCATATGACCATGGCTTTTCCCTGGCTCACAGGAAAAGCTGTTTCCATTCAAAATCAAATTTTAATTAAGAACTAAACCATTCTCAGCAGATGTGTTGGATTTGGGTGCAAATTCAGTGTGACTTACTGCCTTTCAAAAATTTTACTACACCTGCTTCCTTAATCATTTCCAGCTGATAATTACATGGATTATTGAATAAGGGATGGGTGTAAGGTTAAAAGCATCTTATGTAAGATACACAAAACTCTCACTGACAGTGCTAATAATGGGTGCTTCGATGACTAATATTACAATATTGTAGCGCTAACCATACAAATGCTGATATAACTCTATGTTAACCATAATTAACTCTTTAACAACAGCAGAATATACATTCTCTTCAAGTGGATGTGGAATATGAGCAAAGACAGACCATACAATGTTCCATAAAACAAGTCTCAATAAATTTAAAACAATCAAAGTAGTTCAAAATATGTTCACTAATCACAATAAAATTAAATTGGAAACAAACAACAGAAACATATCTGAAAACTCCCCCAAGTATTTGGAAATTAAACAGTACACTTTTAAAAGATATATTTAGGGGATACAAGTCCAGGTCTCTTACATGCCTATATTACATAGTAGCGAAGACTGGGCTTTTATTGTACCCATGACCTGCACAGTGAACATTGTTGAACAGTACACTTTTGTCAAAGAGAAATCACAAGGGAAATTAGAAAATACTTTGAAAAGAATAAAAATGAAACATGACATATCAAAATATCTGCAATGCTAATAAGTAGGGCTTTAAAACTTCGTAATTTTAAATGCTTATCTTTAAAAAATTTATTTTTATAATTATTGTGGATATAATAGTTGTACATATTTACAGGGGCATGTGAATATTTTGATATAAGTATACAATGTGTAATGATCAAATCAGGGTAACTGGGATATCCATGACCTCAAACATTTATCATTTATTTTTGCTAGGAACATTATAATTCTATTGTGTTCGTTATTTTGAAATATACAATAAATTATTGTTAGATATAGTCACCCTATTGTGCTACCAAACCCTAGATCTTATTCCTTCAATCTAACTATATTTTTGTACCCATTAACCAACTTCTCTAATTAAACTCATAAAGATAGAAAGAAGAATATTGATTAGCAAAGGCTGGCAAAGATAGTGGTGAATGGGGTAGATGCTTAATTTAAATGCTTAATTTTGAAAAAGAGAAAGTTCTAAAATGAATGATTTAAGTTTCCACTTTATAAATCTACAAAAATAGGAGCAAAGTAAGCACAAAATAGAAAGAATAAAATAATAAAGAATAGAAATCAATGAAATGAAAAATAGTCAAACAATAAGAAAATCAAGGAAATTAAAAGCTGATTCTTTGAAAAGGTTGAAAATTTTCATAAACCTTTAGCTGGACTGAATAAAAAATAAAAAATTAGCAATACAAAGAATAAAAAAAGAACATAACTACAGACATTAAAAAGATAATTAGGGGCTGGGTGTGTTGGCTCATGCCTGTAACCCCAGCACTTTGGGAGGCTGAGGCAGGTGGCTCACCTGAGGTCAGGAGTTCGAGACCAGTCTGGCCAACATAGTGAAACCCTGTCCCTACTAAAAATACAAGAATTAGCCAGGTGTGGTGGTGCATGTCTGTAGTCTCAGCTAATTGAAGCCTGAGGCAGGAGAATCGCTTGAACCTGGGAGGTAGAGGTTGCAGTGAACCAAGATTGTGCCAATGTACTCCAGTCTGAGTGAAAGAGAGAGACTCCATCTCAAACAAAAACAAAGTAAGATAACTAGGAAAATATTGTGAATAACATTACACTAGTAAATTTGCCATCTTAGATTAAGAAACACTTTGACAGACACAAATAATCAAAACTGAATCAAAAAGAAGTTAAAAAGCCAAATAACCCCATATCAAATTTTTAAATAACTGACTTCATAATTTAAAGCATTTTCACTAAGAGAACTCTCTATATAGAGGCTAACCATGTAAGGAAGAAATACCAAACCTACACAAATTACATCAAAAACAGAGAAAAAAGACTTCCTAACTCGTTTATGAGACCACTATTACCATGATACCAAAACTAGACAAAGATATCACAAGAGATGAATGGATAAAGAAAATGTGACATATATACACAATGGAATACTATTCAACCACAAAACTCCTATCATTTGTAGCAATATGGATGGAACTTGAGGACACTGTTAAGTGAAATCAGCCAGGAATAGAAAGTTAAACACCACATGTTCTGTTATACATGGAAGCCAAAAAAAGTTAATCTTGTAGAAGCAAAAAGTAGAACAGAGGCTACTAGAGGCAGGAAAGGATAGAAGAAAGGGAGAGAGGGTCAGAGATTTACTGAAGGATGCAAAATTACAGCTAGATAGGAGGAATAAGTTCTAATGTTCGACAGCACTGTAGGATGACTATAGTTAACAATAATATGTATTTTCAACTAGCTAGAAGAAGGATATTGAATATTTCCAACACAAAGAAATAATAAATGTTTCAGATGACAGATATGCTAATTACCCTGATCTGATCACTGCACATTATATGTATTGCAGCATCCCTATGTACCCCGTAAGTGTGTACAAGTATGTGTCAAAAAATGCTTTTAAAAAGAAATGAAAGCCGGATGAAAACATAAAATAAGCAATTCAAAAAAGATTTTATAAGAACACAAGACTTTAATCCTCAAGCATTTAGATGCAAACATCCTTAAGAGCAAGATATAAAAATGATAATATACCAGGGGCTGGCAAGATGGCTGACCAGGAACAGCTCTTATCTGCAGCTCCCAGCGAGATCAGTGCAGAAGGTGGATGATTTCTGCATTTCCAACTGAAGTACCTGGCTCATCTCATCGGGACTGGTTAGACAGCGGGTGCAGCCCACGAAAGGTGAGCCAAAGCAGGGTGGGACATCGTCTCACCTGAGCAGCACAAGGGAAGCCATGAGAAACTGTGTCATGAGGAACAGTGCATTCCAGCGCAGAAACTATGCTTTTCCCATGGTCTTCACAACCTGCAGACCAGGAGATTCCCTCAGGTGCCTACACCAGCAGAGCCCTGGGTTTCAAGCACAAAAACTGGGCAGCTCTTTGGGCAGGCACCAAGCTAGCTGCAGGATTTTCTTTTCATACTCCAGTGGCGCTTGGAATGCCAGGGAGACAGAACCGTTTGCTCCCCTGGAAAGGGGGCTGAAGCCAGGGAGCCAAGTGGTCTAGCTCAGCAGATCCCTCCCCAACAAAGCCCAACAAGTTAAGATCCACCGGCTTGAAATTCTCAATGCCAGCACAGCAGTCTGAAGTCGAATTGGGACACTTGAGCTTGGTGGGGGGAGGGGCATTTGCCATTACTGAGGTTTGAGTAGGTCGTTTTCCCATCACAGTGTAAACAAAGCCACCAGGAAGTTCATACTGGGCAGAGCCCACCACAACTCAGCAAAGCCACTGTAGCCAGATTGCCTCTCTAGATTCCTCCTTTCTGGGCAGGGCACCTCTGAAAGAAAGGCAGCAGCCCCAGTCAGGATGGTATAGATAAAACTCCCATCTCCCTGGGACAGAGCACTTGAAGGAAGGAACAGCTGTGGGCAAAGCTTCAGCAAACTTAAACATTCCTGCCTGCCAGCCTGAAGAGAGCAGCATATCTCCTAGCCCAGCACTCGAGCTCTGCTACAGGACAGACTGCCTTCTCTAGTGGGTCCCCGACCCCCACGCCTCCTGACTGGGAGACACCTCCCAGCAGGGGTAGACAGACACCACATACAGGAGAGCTCCAGCTGGCATCTGGCAGGTGACCCTCTGGGACAAAACTTCCAGAGGAAGGAACAGGCAGCAATCTTTGCTGTTCTGCAGCCTCAGCTGGTGATACCCAGGCAAACAGGGTCTGAAGTGGAGTGGATCTCCAGCAAACTTCAGCAGACCTGCAGCAGAGGGCCTGACTATTACAAGGAAAATGAACAAACAGAAAGGAATAGCATCAACATCAACAAAAAGGAAGTCCACACAAAAACCCCATCCAAAGGTCACCAACATCAAAGAATGAAGGTAGAGAAATCCACAAAGATGAGGAAAAACCAGTGCAAAAAGGCTGAAAATCCCAAAAACCAGAACACCTCTTCTCCTGCAAAGGATCACAACTCCTCACCAGTAAGGGAACAAAACTGCACAGAGAATGAGTTTGATGAATCAAAAGAAGGTTTCAGAAGGTGGGTAATAACAAACTCCTCCAAGCTAAAGAAGCAAGTTCTAACCCAATGCAAGGAAGATAAGAACCTTGAAAAAAGATGAGATGAATTGCTAACTAGAATAACCAGTTTAGAGAAGGACATAAATGACCTGACGGAGCTGTAAAACACAGCACGAGAACTTCGTGAAGCATACACAAGTATCAACAGCTGAATTGATCAAGCAGAAGAAAGAATATCAGCAATTGAAGATCAAATGAATGAAATGAAGCAAGAAGAGAAGTTTAGAGAAAAACGAGTAAAAAGAAACAAACAAAGCCTCCAAGAAATATGGGACTGATGTGAAAAGACCAAACCTACATTTCACTGGTGTACCTGAAAGTGACAGGGAGTATGGAACCAAGATGGAAAACCCTCTTCAGGATATTATCCAGGAGAACTTCCCCAACTTAGAAACACAGGCCAACATTCAAAGTCAGGAAATACAGAGAATACCATTAAGATATTCCTTGAGAAGAGCAACCCCTGGACACATACTCATCAGATTCACCAAGGTTGAAATGAAGGAAAAAATGTTAAGGGCAGCCAGAGAGAAAGGTGAGGTTACCCACAAAGGGAAGCCCATCAGACCAACAATGGATCTCTCTGCAGAAACCCTACAAGCCAGAAGAGAATGGGTGCCAATATTCAACATTCTTAAAGAAAAGAATTTTCAACCCAGAATTTCATATCCAGCCAAACTAAGCTTCATAAGTGAAGCAGAAATAAGAGAGATTTTGTCACCACCACCAGGCCTGCCTTACAAGAGCGCCTGAAGGAATCACTAAATATGGAAAGGAAAAACCAGTACCAGCCACTGAAATAACATACCAAATTGTAAAGACCATCAACACTATGAAGAAACTTAATCAACTCACAGACAAAATAACCAGCTAGCATCATAATGACAGGATCAAATTCACACCTAACAATATTAACCTTAAATGTAAATGGGCTGACTGCCCCAATTAAAAAACACAGATGTGCAAATTGGATAAAGAGCCAAGACCCCATCGGTGTGCTGTGTTCAGGAGACCAGTTGTACCTGCAAAGACGCACATAGGCTCAAAATAAAGGGATGGAGAAATATTCACCAAGCAAATGGAAAGCAAAAAAAGAAAAATGAAAAGCAGGGGTTGCAATTCTAGTATCTGAAAAAACAGACTTTAAATCAACAAAGATCAAAAAAGACAAAGAAGGGCATTGCATAATGATGGTAAAGGGATCAATGCAACAAGAAGAGCTGACTATACTAAATATATATGTGCCCAAAACAGGAGCACCCAGATTCATAAAGCAAGTTCTTAGAGACCTACAAAGAAACTTAAGACTCCCACACAGTAATAGTGGGAGACTTTAACACCCCACTGTCAATAATCACACAGAGAGAAAATTAACAAGGATATTCAGGATTTGAACTCAGCTATGAACCAAGCAGACCTAATAGACATCTACAGAACTCTCCACCCCATATCAACAGAATATACATTCATCTCAACACCACATTACACTTATTCTAAAATCTACCACATGATTGGAAGTAAATCATTCCTCAGCAAATGGAAAAGAACTGAAATAATAACAGTCTCTCAGAACACAGTGCAATCAAATTAAAACTCAGGATTAAGAAACTCACTCAAAACTGCCCAACTATATGGAAACTGAGTATCCTGCACCTGAATGACTACTGGGTAAATAATGAAATTAAGGCAGAAATAAATACATTCTTTGAAACCAGTGAGAATAAAGACACAATGTACCAGAATCTCTGGGACACAGCTAAAGCAGTGTTTAGAGGGAATTTTATAGTGCTAAATGCCCACAGGAGAAAGCAGGAAAGATCTAAAATTGACATCCTAACATCACAATTAAAAGAACTAGAGAGAAGAGCAAACAAATTCAAAAGCTAGCAGAAGACAAGAAATAACTAAGATCAGAGCAGAACTGAAGGAGAGACACAAAAAAACCCTTCAAAAAATGAATGAATTCAGGGGGTGGTTTTTTGAAAAGATTAACAAAATAGATAGAACACGAGCCAGACTAATAAAGAAGAAAAGGGCGAAGAATCAAATAGACACAATAAAAACTGAGAGAGGGGATGTCACCACTGAAATACAGTGACAGAAATACAAACTACCATCAGAGGATACTAAAAATACAAACTACCCACAGAAATACAAACTACCATCAGAGGATACTAAAAACACCTCTATGCAAATAAACTAGAAAATCTAAAGGAAATGGATAAATTCCTGTACACATATTCCCTCCCAAGACTAAACCAGGATGAGGTTGAATCCCTGAATAGACCAATAACAAGTTCTGAAATTGAGGCAGTAATTAATACTCTACCAACCAAAAAAAGCCCAGGACCAAATGGATTCACTTCCGAATTCTCCCAGAGGTACAAAAAGGAGCTGGTACTATTCTTTCTGAAACTATTCCAAACAATAGAAAACACAGGGACTCCTCTCTAACTCATTTTATGAGGCCAGCATCACCCTGATACCAAAACCTGGCAAAGACCCAACAAAAAAAGACAATCTCAGACCAGTATCCCTGATGAACACCAATGCAAAAAGCCTCAATAAAATACTGGCAAACCAAATCCAGCAGCACATCGAAAAGCTTATCCACCACGATCAAGCTGGCTTCATCCCTGGGATGCAAGACTGGTTCAACATACACAAATCAATAAATGTAATTCAAAACATAAACAGAACCAATGACAAAAACCACATGATTGTCTCAATAAATGCAGAAAAGGCCTTCATCAAAACTCAACAGCCCTTCATGCTAAAAACTCTCAATAAATAGGTATTGATGGAATGTATCTCAAAATAATAAGAGCTATTTATGACAAACCCACAGCCAATATCATACTGAATGGGCAGAAGCTGGAGGCATTCCCTTTGAATACCAGTACAAGACAAGGATGCCCTCTCTCACTACTCCTATTCAACATAGTACTAGAATTTCTGGCCAGAGCAATCAGGCAAGAGAAAGAAATAAAGGGTACTCAAACAGGAAGAGAGGAAGTCCAATTGTCTCTATTTGCAGATAACATGATTGTATATTTAGAAACCCATCATCTCAACCCAAAAACTCCTTAAGCTGAAAAGCAACTTCAGCAAAGTCTAAGGATACAAAATCAATGTGCAAAAATCAAAAGCATTCCTATACACCAATAATAGACAAACAGAGTGCCACATCATGAGTGAAAGGGGATGTCACCACTGAAATACAGTGACAGAAATACAAACTACCATCCGAGGATACTAAAAATACAAACATTCACAATTGCTATAAAGAGAATAAAATACCTAGGAATACAACTTACAAGGGATGTGAAGGACCTCTTCAAAGAGAACTATAAACCACTGCTCAAGGAAGTAAGAGAAGACACAAACAAATGGAAAAACATTCCATGCTCATGGATAGGAAGAATCAATATTGTGAAAATGGCCATACTGCCCAAAGTTATAGATTCAGTGCTATCCCCATCAAGCTACCATTGACTTTCTTCACAGAGTTACAAAAAACTACTTTAAATTTCATATGGAACCAAAAAAGAATCCATATAGACAAGACAATCCTAAGCAAAAAGAACAAAGCTGGAGGCATCATGCTACCTGACTTTAAACTATACTACAAAGCTACAGTAACCAAAACAGCATGGTACTGGTACCAAAACAGATATATGGACCAATGGAACAGAACGGAGGTCTCAGAAGTGGTGCCACACATCTACAATCATCTGATCTTTGACAAACCTGACAAAAACAAACAATGGGGAAAGGATTCCCTATTTAATAAAAGTTTTTGGGAAAGCTGGCTAGCCATCTGCAGAAAACTGAAACTGGATCCCTTCCTTACACCTTATATAAAAATTAACTCAAGATGGAAGAATGACTTAAACATAAGACCTAAAACCATAAAAACCCTAGAAGAAAACCTAGGCAATACCATTCAGGACATAGGCATGGGCAAAGACTTCATGACTAAAACACCAAAAGCAAAGGCAACAAAAGCCAAAATTGACAAATGGACTCTAATTAAACTAAAGAGCTTCTGCACAGCAAAAGAGACTATCATCAGAGTGAACAGGCAACCCACAGAACAGGAGAAAAATTTTGCAATCTATCCATCTGACAAAGGGCTAATATCCAGAATCTACAAAGAACTTAAACAAATTTACAAGAAAAAAACAAACAACCCCATCAAAAAGTGGGCAAAGGAAATGAACAGACACTTCTCAAAAGAATACATTTATGTGGCCAAAAAACATATGAAAAAAAAAGCTCATCATCACTGGTCATTAGAGAAATGCAAATAAAAACCACAATGAGATACCATTTAGAATGGGAATCATTAAAAAGTCAGGAAACAACAGATGCTAGGCATGGAAAAATAAGAAAACTTTTACACTGTTGGTGGAAATGTAAATTACTTCAACCATTGTGGAAGACAATGTGGTGATTCCTTAAGGATCTAGAACCAGAAATACCATTTGACCCAGCAATCCCATTACTGGGTATATACTCAAAGGATTATAAATCACTCTACTATAAAGATACATGCACACGTATGTTTATTGTAGCACTGTTTAAAATAGCAAAGACTTGGAACCAACCCAAATGCCCATCAATGATAGACTGGATAAAGAAAATTTGGCACATATACACCACAGAATACTATGCAGCCATAAAAAGGGATGAGTTCATGTCCTTTGCTCATCCCTTGAAGCAAAGGATGAAGAGGATGAAGCTGGAAACCATCATTCTCAGCAAATTAACACATGAACAGAAAACCAAACACCAAATGTTCTCACTCATAAGTGGGAGCTGAACAATGAGAACACATGGACACAAGGAGAGGAATATCACACACCGGGGCCTGTCAGAGAGTGGGGGCCCAGGGGAGGGATAGCATTAGGAGAAATACCTAATGTAGATGACGGGTTGGTGGGTGCTGCAAACCACCATGGCACATGTATACCTATGTAACAAACCTACACATTCGGCACATGTATCCCAGGACTTAAAGTATAATAATAAAAAGATAATAATAAAAATGATAATATACCATGACCAAAAAAAGTTTTCTTAGTGGTTTAACATCAGGGAACCAATTAATATAATTCACCAATTCACCATTTTCTTGAATAAAATATATGTCTATATGTGATATACATCTCAATAGATGCAGAAAAAAATATATTTGACAAAATGTATTATCTATTCCTGACAAAAACTCTCAGCAAACTAGAAGAAATTTTTCTAATTCTGACAAAGGGAATCTATGAAAAACGCACAGTTCACACCATGATCAATAGTGAAGGAATGATTGCTTTCTCTCTAAGACTGAGAAAAAGTCAAAGATGTCTACTCTCACCACATCTGCTCAACATTGTTCTTGAAGTCCTAGCTATGGCAATTAGGCAAGAAAAGGGAAGAAAGTACATACGTATTAGAAAGAACAAAGTCAAATGTCGTTACTCACAGCTGACATGACTGTGTAGAAAGACTCCTTTATTTGTTAATGATATCTCAATAAGGCTGAAAAAAATATGTAAAAATTATAACTCTCAGTGTGTATAGTAAGGTTGCCCGATACTAGGTTAATATTCCAAAATCAAAATATTTCTACAAACTAGCAATAAACACTTGGAATTTGAATTTTTAAATGTCACTTATAATAGCATCAAAAAGCATGTAATTGGCCAGGTGCAGTGACTCACATCTGTAATCCCAGCACTTTGGGAGGCTGAGGTGAGTGGATCACCTGAGGTCAGGAGTTCAAGACCAGCCTGGCCGACATGGTGAAACCCCGTCTCTACCAAAAATACAAAAAATTAGCCAGGTGTGATGGCAGGCACCTGTAATCCCTGCTACTCGGGTGGTTGAGGCAGGAGAATCACTTGAACCTGGGAGGCAGAGGTTGCAGTGAGCCAAGATTGCACCACTGCACTCCAGCCTGGGTGGCAGAGCAAGACTGTGTCAGAAAAAAAAAAAAAAAAAAAAAAAAAGCGTGCCATACTTAGGGATTAATCTCACAAAATGTATGTGAGATCCATGCACAGAAAACTACAAAATATTGCTGGGTGAAATCAAAGAAGATGTAAATACATGGAGAGATATAATACATTGGTGGAGCAGAAGACTTAATATTGTTAAGACACCAGTTCTACCCAAATTAATCTATGGATTTAATACTATTCCAATCAAAATCTTAGCAGTCTTTCCTGCAGAGGTTGAAAGTTGATCCTAAAACTTATAGAGAAATGCAAAGGACTAAGAATAGCCAAAGTAATTTTGAAGAAGAACAAAACTAGAGGAACGAACTCTTGCCTGGTTTTTAAAATGTATTATAAAACTTATTTTTGGCATGAAGGTAGATATATAGATTCATGGAACAGAATAGAGAGTACATAAATAGACCCACAACAACATAGTCAATTAATTTTAGACAATGCCACACAGGTAATTTCAATGCACAAAAGAGTAGTCTTTTTCAATAAATAGTGTTGTTACAACTGAATATCTACATAGGAAAAAATAAGCAGTGAACAATTCCTCATATATATGTATACATATACACAAATATATATATTTACAAAATATATATATATAAATTTATATATATACACACAAATATAAACTCAAAATGAATAATAATTCTTAACATAAACCCTAACACTCTTAGAAGAAAGCATAAGAGAAAATCCTTGACCTTGGGATAGAAAAAGATCTTAGGCCACAAAAACAATCAAAAAAACTGACAAATTGTACTTCATCAAAATTTTGAAGTTCAGCTCTTAAAAGGTATCATTTAGAAAATAAAAAGACTAGTACAGAGAAAATATTCATAAAACCACAAAACATATTTCTAAAAATGAATTGTATCCAGAAATATTAAGAATTTATATGACTCAACAATTAAACGACAAATAACCTAATAAGATGAAAAAATGGCCAATAAGCACAAAAAAGGATAAAATCATTAGTCATCATAGAAATTGTAATTAAAACTACATTGATATATCACTATGTTGCAATTCAAACCAACATCTCTTGATTTTGAAAATGCCAAGGTAGCCATTTCCACTGTAGAGAGTAGGGCAACAGTCTTAGCCACAAGTTCCCCTTCAGGAAGATATTGAACATGGGGAGGGAAGGCAGCTTTGAAGTTGTAGCTGGTTATCAGCAGCAGCTTCTCAGCTGGATGCAGAGCCATGTCTTCAATGTACTCCTCATGCTACCTCATATCCATTAAGAGGCCCTCCTTCCACTGATCCTAGAGATGGATACCACATGTGTCATCCCCAGTGACCAGAACATTCCCATCCACCAGCAGAGAGTTGTTGATGGGGGCACTGGAGACACAAATGCAGAACTTCTTGAAGCATCTTTCTCCCAGTGGGGATCTCCCATTCCTTATCCCTCACCTCTATGCACATACACATAACTGGCTCCCCTTACCCATAAGAAAAAGAAAAAAAATTAAAACCGCATGTTAATTTAATGACAATCAATTGTTGACAAAGATGTGGAACAACTTAATTTTCATGTATTGCTAATATGAGTGTAATATAACACAACCAACACTACTAAGTAGTTCTTTATATAGTTAAACATACACTTAGTTAAGCATACCACCTAGCGATTCCACTCCTAAGTATTCACTCAAGAGAAATAAAAACACATGTTCACACAAAGACCTGCTCGTAAGCGTTTTTAGCAGCATTAGTTATAATGACTGAAAGCTAGAAACAACTCATGTCAATCAACAGGAAATTAATTTTGAAAAAATTATTGTATATCCATGCAACAGAATGGAATACTATACAACAATAAATGTAATATGGTGTGGATCCATGTTCCTGCCCAAATCTCATGTTGAATTTTAATCCCCAATGCTGAAAGTAGGTCCTGGTGGGAGGTGATTGGATCAAGGGGGCAGAGTTCCCATGAATGGTTTAGCACCATCCCCTTGGTACTGTCCCCACCATCATGGGTGAGTTCTCATGAGATTTGGTTGTTTAAAAGTGTGTGGTACCTCCCCCTTTCCTCTCTCTTGCTGCTCTGGCCATGTGATATGCTGGCTCCCTCTTTGCCTTCCACCATGATTGTAAGTTTGCTGAGGCCTTTCAGAAGCTAAGCAAATGCCAGCATCATGCTTCCAGATAGCCTGCAGAACCATGAGCCAATTAAATCTCTTTTCTTCATAAATTACCGAGCTCAGCCATTTTTCATAGCAATAGGAGAATGGCCTAATACAGAAAATTGGTACTGGGAGTGAGGCATTGCTATAACAATACCCGAAAATGTGGAAGCAATTTTGAAACTGGGTAATGGGCAGACATTGGAATAGTATGAAAGGATCAGAAGAAGACAGGAAAATGAAGGAAAATTTGAAACGTCTTAGAGACTTGTTGAATAGTTGTGAGCCAAATGTTGACAATAATAGAGACAGATGGCCAGACTGACGAGGTCTCAGGTAGAAATGAGGAACTCATTGGAAACTGCAGCAAAGGTCATGTGTTTTTTGCCTTAGAAAAGAACGTGGCTGCATGTGTCCCTGCCCTACGAATCTGTAGGACTTTGAACTTGACAGTGATGTTTTTGGGTATCTGGCAGAAGAAATTTCTAAGCAGCAAAGTGCTCAAGAAGCAACCTGATTGTTTCTAACAACCTATGCCCATATGTATGAGCAAAGAAATGACCTAAAGTTGGAACGTATATTTAAAGGGGAAGCAAAACATAAAAGTTTGAAAAATTTGCAGCCTGGCCATGTGATAAAAAAGAAAAGCTCATATTCAGGGTAGAAATTCAAGCAGGCTGCAGAAATTTGCATAAGTAATAAGATGCCAAGTGCTAATAGTTAAACCAATGGGGAAAAGGCCTGAAAGGTGTTTCAGAGACCTTTATGGCAGACCCTCCTATCACATGCTTGGAGGACTAGGTGGGAAGAATGGTTTCACTGGCCAGGCCCATGGCCTGCTGCCCCACAGAGCCTTGAAACACTGCTTCCTGTATCTCTGCCACTCCAGCACCAGCCATGGCTCAAATGGACTTAGGTACAGCTCAGGCAGCTGCTCTGGAGGGTGCAAGCCATGAGCCTTGGCAGCTTCCCCATGACATTAGGCCTGCAGGTGCACAGAGTACAAAAGTTACAGCTTAGGAGCCTCCACCTAGATTTCAGAGGATGTATGGAAAAGCCTGGAAGTCCAGGCAGAAGCCTGCTGTAGGGGTGGACTTGCCCAAGGCGTTGGGAGCCCACCCCTTGCCTCAGAGTGCCCTGGATGTGGGACATGGAGTCAAAGGAGATTATTTTGAAGCTTTAAGATTTGATGACCACCCTACTGTGTTTCAAACTAGCATGTGGCCTGTAGGTCCTTTCTTTTGGCCAATTTCTCCCTTTTGGAACATGAGTATTTAATACCTACACCTTCTTGTATCTTGGAAGTAACTAACTTGTTTTTAATTTTACAGGCCCATGTGCAGAATGGACTAGCTTTGTCTCAGATGAGACTTTGGACTTTTGAGTTAATGCTGGAAGGAGTTAAGACTTTGGGGATTATTGGGAATGCATAATTGGATTTTTAAATGTGAGAAGGACATGAGATTTGGGAGGGGCCAGAAGCAGAATAATATGGTTTGAATCTGTGTCCCTTACCAAAGCTCATGTTGAATGAGGTGGGGCCTGGTGGGAAGTGATTGGATCATGGGGGCAGAGTTCTCATTAATGGGTTAGCACCATCCCCTCAGTGCTGTTCTCATGATTGTAAGTGAGTAGGTTATTATAAGATCTGGTTGCTTAAAAGTGTGTAGTACCTCCCACTTCTCTCACTCTTGCTGCTCTCGCAGTGCAATGCACTGGCTCCTGCTTTGCCTTCCACCACTATTGTAAGTTTCCTGAGGCCTCCCCAGAACTGAAGCAGATACTACATCATGCTTTCTGAACAGTCTGTGGAACCATGGGCCAATTAAACCTCTTTTCTTTATAAATTACCCAGTCTCAGGTATTTCTTTATAGCAATGTGAGAACATCCTAATACAAAATGGAACAAAGTACTGATACCTTAACAATGTGGATGATTTTCAAATACATTATGCTGAACAAAAGAAATAAGCATGGCATGGGATTATATTCATGTGATGAACTCAACGATTACCCAGTTGTAGTGAGGAGGGAGTAGTGACTACAAATTAGCTTTTGGGGATGATAAATGTTAATAATTCTGACCATGGTACATAGGAATATGCTTTCATCAAAACTCACTGTACTTGAAAATAGGTACATTTTTACTATATGTTAGCATTTTTTAATGGAATCACTAGGAAACTTAGCATGAAAATGTGAGTTTTCAGATTTCTTCTCGGTTTTGTTTACAATAGTATAAAGACAAACCAATTTAAATTAAATTATGTTACAATCACAATGGAATCATTTGGAGACAGTAACAAGTTAATCACAAAGAAAATAGATTGCATTGGTTCAGCAGTGGCTTAGGAGGGAGTTTTACATCACCCAGTCATTTCTCCTCCTGTTAGCATTTCACTCAACTACATCACAGGTATAGGCATTTGATTATAGAGGCAAAGTTCATGTTTAAAGTGATATTGGTAAGTTATGCAACAAAATAGCATGTATAGTTTATCTTTGCTTTTTTCTTGTCTTCCTATTTTGACACAGTTTTTCATATTTACACAAATTCAGTACACACTGAATTTTAGCTTATGTTTCATAATTTACATGATTGAATGCATATGTTATATTTCATGCATAATTGCCTTTTGGAAACTTACATACTATTTATTTCTTTTGAACATCATGGCTTTTTATTGTGATCCCTAAGTTCATTACATCTTCCTTTCTCATGATATTCTATTAGAATAAAGAAGGCGGCACTTAATTGAAAGAACTATTTATTAAATACATTTAGATGCATCAATAAAAATTCATACTTGGATATCTATATATGGATTGCTACATAATGACATTAGAAATCTAAGGAAAAATACATAGGAAAGGAGGGAAAGCAAGGTGAAGTTAATTAAATTTGTATTCATTTTCCTGCTTGGGCAATGGTTAGGAGTGGTGTGAAATACTTGTCTCAGCATTCTGAATGACAAAATAAAATGACTTTTGATATATCCAAGCTTTCAAACATTTTCACTATTTGGAACTGTTCCACAATTGCTCATTTTGCCTTCAAACACTACCTTCATAATTATAAAATTATGCATGTTCACAGTCCAGTGTCAATCTTGCTTCAGTGACTTGCACAAAATAATTATTAATAAATATTTGCCAGTGGAAGAATGAAAATTATCTTGTTTATCTCTCCCATTGATTTTCTAGTATTCTGTCTGATCTTAATATAAGAAGTCTCTTCTAACAGACTGATAGAAACTTAAGGCTATTTCTCCTGGATTTCCTAATTGAGAAGGTAGATTTGTGTGCATGTGCAAAATTCTCTAGTTGTTTCTTACCATCTATCTGCTAGCCTGGCTTTAAGTTTCTTTAAAACACTTATAGAAAATCTCAAACATATAATCTTCATTAGCATCATTAGAATAGTCTTTAGATTCTCTATAGAATTCCCAAATTTATTGTTGCAAACTCGAGACAATCCTAAAAGATGTACATATAAAAAGTTATATTGATGAGCATGCATGTGCTAAGACCACCAGCAACTATGACAACGAATAATATATCAAATTTGAAGACATTTCTGCTATTTGGTAGCAAATAAAGATTAGCAATTAAAAAAAACTACTTACAACCTAGCAAGTGGGAACTCAATTTTAAGGAAAGAGGTTTAGGTCTGAGAAGGTCCCATGAAAAATGTAATGGGATGAGCAGTGGAAGTGATATTCCTTGGTGGAATTGGTAAGGAATGTGAGGAGGTGAACTTCAAGCTTAGAACATTAAGAAGTCACCACAGAAGTGGGAAGTTAATGAGATTCTGGAAGTTATAAGTGAAAAGAGCTTCAAATACTATGAGATATTCTAGAATAAGAATTCTGAGTTATTCACCCCTTTATTTGCGGTATCTATAACAGAACCGGGCACATAAAAGGCATAATTTTAGTTGAATGATTACTATGTGAATAAAGTAGGAATCCATCCTCATTACCAACCCATAACTGGGTTAGAAGAGAGGGTAGGATTTGTTCACAAGAGAGGCATATGAAGCTCACCTCTCCAGTCATGTATTTTCTCTTTCTTCCTCATTATCTTCAGATAATACTGATTTTCATTATGTTTTTAGAATATCCAAAGCTATTTCATGCTGAAGAATTTTCCACATATTTTGTCATCTGCCTCAAATATATTTCCATAGCTAGTTCTTTTTTTTCCATTTTTTGTATCTTAACTCAGAAGCAACATCCTCAGGAAGAGGCCTTCCCTGAATTATGGTATCTTAAGCATCTCTTCCAGCATTACCCTCAATCATGTCACCCAATTAATTCTCTTCACAGCAGCCAACTCAATCTGAAATTATCTCATTAGTTCTGTATGATGCCAGATTCAGGCACATGTCTTAATACTCAGCCCAGTAGGGAAAAGTTCTCTTCCCCAGAATCCCAACCTATTTCCCCTTGATTATGGCCTCATTGCCAACGTTTATTTCTTTACTATCTGCACTGTCTTTTCCCAAAGAACACAAGCCTCTTGAGAATAAAGATCCTATCTATTTTGTTCACTGCTTTAATCCCAGCTTCTTGAACACAGCGTGGGACATACTACATACTTGTTGAATAAAATAAACTTCTAAATAAAGTGTGACATATTTCTATATCAAAATCCTTTCAGTTGAAAATGACAGAAAAACTTTGGCAAAAAAAGTTTATTGGTTTCATCATTAAAAAGTTTATATGTGAGAAGGAGGAGTTCGTACCTCACACAATGTCACCAGGATGCACACATCAGCTTTGCCTCTCTGGGCCTGGCTCTACTGCCAAGCTCTGTATGATGACAGATTCGGCCACATGTCTTAACACTCAGTCCACTAGGGAAGAGATCTCTTCCCCAGGAGCCCAACCTATCTCCTCTTGATTATGGCTTCATTGCCCACCCAATAATTAGCCAGAGGGAAGGGATAAGCTGCTTGACTGAAGCCTAACAGGTCCCACCTGGGACTTAAACGTGGAGCCAATCTCACCTAAATCATCTGCCTGAACATAAGGGAAAAGTGGTTTCCTAAAATAAATTTGTTGCATTCATACTAGGAGAAGGAACTGACCCTGGGAAGCAAACAAAAATGTCCTCTAAGTATGTCTTCTAATCCTTTAATTGCCATCAGTCACAGTTTGAATAAGGCCTATGTTTTGTTTAAATGTTATTTAGCCTTACACAGTTTTTATATTTTTTATCAGAGTTAAAAAAAAAAAAAACAGAAAGAAGTGCAGAAGGTCTGTTATTTAATATTCCTTTATTGTTATGGATATTTCTACAGCTCCTAATGGCTGGATACTACTCTGCCTGAAGGCCTCCAAACAGAGGAGAGCAGCACCTCTATCAAGGTTCATTCCTCCCTTTAACAGCCTTAAATTAGTAAACTGTGACTTTTTTCTTTGAGCCTAATACATAATGCTTAGGAAAGTCTCAGTGGTATAGCCAGCAGAGCTCTAGAGGAATAGGCTGCTCAGCAGACAGGGTGGTTCGCTGCTGGAGCTAGGGATTTGCTGGAGCCAGGACATAGAATCTCCCTTCAGAGGTAATCTCCTCACCTTTCCTTCAGCTCTCATCCTCAGCTACTTTAACTTAAAGAGATCTAATAGCCCACTTTTCATTAAAAAGTGGATTTTTGCTTTATTGATTATGAAAATATTTTCTGCAACTTCAAACTATACTACAAGGCTACAGTAACCAAAACACCATGGTATTGGTACCAAAACATATAGACCAATGGAACAGAACAGAGCCCTCAGAAATAATACCTCACATCTACTGACAAACCTGACAAAAACAAGAAATGGGGAAAGGATTCCCTATTTAATAAATGGTGCTGGGAAAATTGGCTAGCCATAGGTAGAAAGCTGAAAATGGATCCTTACCTTACTCCTTATACAAAAATTAATTCAAGATGGATTAGAGATTTAAATGTTAGACCTAATACCATAAAAACCCTAGAAGAAAACCTAGGTAATACCATTCAGGAAATAGGTGTGGGCAAGGACTTCATGTCTAAAACACCAAAAGCAATGGCAACAAAAGCCAAAATTGACAAATGGGATCTAATTAAACTAAAGAACTTCTGCACAGCAAAAGAAACTACCATCAGAGTAACAGGCAACCTACAGAATGGGAGAAAATTTTTGCAATCTACTCATCTGACAAAGGGCTAATATCCAGAACCTACAAAGAATTCAAACAAATTTACAAGAAAAAAACAACGCCATCAAAAAGTGGGCAAAGGATATGAACAGACATTTCTCAAAAGAAGACATTTATACAGCCAACAGACACATGAAAAAATGCTCATCATCACTGGCCATCAGAGAAATGCAAATCAAAACCACAATGAGATACCATTTCATACCAGTTAGAATGGCAATCATTAAAAAGTCAGGAAACAACAGGTGTTGGAGAGGATGTGCAGAAATAGGAACACTTTTACACTGTTAGTGGGACTATAAACTAGTTCAACCATTGTGGAAAACAGTGTGACGATTCCTCAAGGATCTAGAACTAGAAATACCATTTGACCCAGCCATCCCATTACTGGGGATATACCCAAAGGATTATAAATCATGCTGCTATAAAGACACGTGCACATGTATGTTTATTGCGGCAGTATTCACAATAGCAAAGACTTGGAATCAACCCAAATGTCCATCTGTGACAGACTGGAGTAAGAAAATGTGGCACATATACACCATGGAATACTATGCAGCCATAAAAAAGGATGAGTTTGTGTCCTTTGTAGGGACATGGATGCAGCTGGAAACCATCATTCTCAGCAAACTATATCGCAAGAACAGAAAACCAAACACCACATGTTCTCACTCATAAGTGGGAATTGAACAATGAGATCACTTGGACACAGGAAGGGGAACATCACATACCAGGGCCTATTGTGGGGAGGGGGGAGAGGGGAAGGACAGCATTAGGAGATATACCTAACGTAAATGATGAGTTAATGAGTGCACACACCAACATGGCACATGTATACATATGTAAGAAACCTGCATGTTGTGCACATGTACCCTAGAACTTAAAGTATAATTTAAAAAAGAAAATATTTTCTGCAGAAGCTACTTTATTGCTCTCTGCCTCAATTACCTCATCTGTTAAATAGGGATAATAGTATTTATCTCATAAAGTTGTCATAAGGATTGTGTATGTATGTATGTGTATGTGTGTATACATATATATACTCAAGAAATATGTATAATTAGAATATTCTCTGTATGTGTTAACTAGTATTACAAACTGATTTACCCAGACAGTGGCAGTCACAGATATTTTGTGGAAAAGTAAGAATTGTTTTGCATGAAGTTGTTTCAAAAGTAAACAATATTTCCAAATAGATCACACATGGTGAGTGCTAGTAATTCAAAATGTTGTTTTTGTAGAGCTATTTCTTCTAAAATTAATAAATTAATTGACTTTCTGAGTCACAGTTTTTGTACTAAGCAGGCCTGCTATCTGATAAGACCAGAGAGCAGAACCTCAACTGACAAATTTGTCTGATGATAGATCATCAGGCTAAGCTAGGAATTTAGTTATAAATGGCATCATACAAATGTATGATTAAATTCTAAAAAACCATCTGGAGAAGGTGAGCAGAGCCTAGAAAAGGCACAATTCTTGTTAGTGTTGCAGCTGTTTTCCTTACTTGAGTGGTCTACTGGCCAGAAGCAGCACAGGTGCAGTTTGGCCACAATTCACATATATTATGTGTGTGATAGCAATGTTGGAATTATTAGGGAACGTAAAACAAAAATGATTAATATGCTTTGGGCTCTAATGGAAAAAGTAGACAGCATGGAAGAACAGATGAAATGTGTAAGCACGGAGATGGATATCCTAAGAAAGAACCAAAAGAAATGCTAGAGATCAAAAACACTCTAATAGAAATAAAGAATATCTTTGATGGGCTCATTTCTACACTGGATAAAGAAAGAATCTTTGAGCTTGAGGATATAGTGATAGGAAACTTTAAAACTGAAAAGGAAAGAGAACAAAATGTGGGGGAAAAACAGAACACAATGTTCAAGAACTGTGGGATAACTACAAAATCTGTAAAATGCACATAATGGGGATACCAGAAGGAGGAGAAAAATAGAAACAGAAGAAATATTTGAAACAATAATTATGGGGAATTTTTCCAAAATTAAAATCAGACACCAAACCACAGATCCAGAAAGTTCATAAAACACAAAGCAAGATAAATTCCAAGAAAAAAAGAAACCTCTACACCTAGGCATAACATTTTCAAACTATAGAAAATCCAAGTTAAAGGAAAAATCCTGAAAGAAGCTGGCAAAGAGAAACCATCTTACCTATAGTGGAGCAAAGATAAGAATTAGGTCCAACATTTCCTCAGAAGTCATGGAAGCAAGAGGAGAACGCAGCAAAATATTTAGTGTTAAGAAGAAAAAACTCCTGTGTGAGGCCGAGATGGGCGGATCACGAGGTCAGGAGATCGAGACCATCCTGGCTAATACGGTGAAACCCCGTCTCTACTAAAAAAAATACAAAAAACTAGCCGGGCGAGGTGGCGGGCGCCTGTAGTCCCAGCTACTCCGGAGGCTGAGGCAGGAGAATGGCGTAAACCCGGGAGGCGGGGCTTGCAGTGAGCTGAGATCCGGCCACTGCACTTCAGAGCGGGGGCGACAGAGCGAGACTCCGTCTCAAAAAAAAAAAAAAAAAAAAAGACGAAAAAATCCACCAACCTAGAATTCTGCACTAATCAAAAGAAAGTGGGAGTAGCTATATTAATTTCAGACAAAGCAAACTTCAAAGTAAAAAAAGTGATCACGGATAAAAGGGGACCATTACATAATAATAAAGAGGTCAATTTTCCACAAACACAAAAACAATCCTTAACGCGTATGCACCTAACAACAGAGCACTAAAATATGTGGAGCAGAAACGAATAAACCTGCAAGAAGAAATAGATTAATTCATTATTATGACTGAAAACATCAACACCCCTCTATTATAAATGAACAGATCCAGCAGGCAGAAAATCAGTAAAGATGTGGTTGAATTCCACAACACCATCAGTCAACTAGATATAATTGACAAGTGTAGATTACTTCATCCAACAATAGCAGAATATACATTCTTCTTAACCTCACATGGAATATTCCACAAGAGAGACCAACATTTTGGGTCATAAAATACACCTTCACAAATTTAAAATAACAGAAATCACGCAATGTCTACTCTCAGACCATAATAAATTAGAAATCAATGGCAGAAGTATAACCAGAAAATCCCCCAAATACATGAAGATTAAAAGCAATACACTTCTAAATAACACATGGTTTAAGAAGAAATTGAAAAGTATTTTGAACTAAGTAAGAATGAAAGCATAATTTATCAAAGTTTGTGAAATGCAGCAAGAGTAGCACATAGGAGACTTACAGCATCAAGTGCATATATTAGGAAAGAATAAAGACCTATAATCTATCATCTAAGCTTCCATTTAAGGAAACTACAAAAAGAAGGGTGAATTAAATCCAAAATAACCAGAAGAAAAGAAATAAGATGGGTAGTTTGATAAGAATAGCATTGAATATATAAATTGCTTTGGGCAGTCTGGTCATTTTAACAATATCGATTCCTCCTATCCATGAGCATGGAATATTTTTACATTTGTTTGTGTAGCCTCTGATTTCTTTCAGCAGTGTTTTATAATTCTTGTTGTAGAGATCTTTCACCTCCTTGCTTAGCTGTATTCCTAGGTGTTTTATTCTTTATGTGGCTATCATAAATGGGATTGTGTTCTTGATTTGGCTCTCAGCTTAGATGTTATTGGTGCATAAAAATGCTACTGATATTTGTGCATTGATTGTGGATTATCACCAAAGCAATCCTAAGCAAAAGGAACAAAGTGAGAAGCATCATACTACCTGATTTCAAAATATGCTTTGTACTGGTACAAAAACAGACAAATAGACCAAGGGAACAAGATAGAGAACCCAAAAATGAAGCTGCATACCTAAAACCACCTGATCTTCAATAAAGTTGACAAAAACAAGCAATAGGGAAAAGTCTCCCTATTCAGTAAATGGTTCTGGGATAACTATCTAGCCATATGCAGAAAATTAAAACTGAACCCCTATGTTTCACCATATAAAAAAAAAAAAACTCAAGATGGATTAAATGTAAGACCTCAAACTATAAAAACCCCAGAAGAAAACCTAGGAGATACCAGTCTGGCCATTGGCTTTGGCAAAGATTTTATTACTAACTCCCCGAAAACAATTGCAACAACAACAACAACAACAAACTGACAAGTGGGGTCTAATTAAACTAAAGAGCTTCTGCACAGCAAAAGAAACTATCAACAGAGTAAACAGACAACCTACTGAATGTGAGAAAATATTCAAACTATGCATTCAACAAAGGTCTGATATCCAAAATCTACAAGGAACTTAAATAATTCAACAAGCAAAAAACAAATAACCCTATTTTAAAATGAGCAAAGGACATGAACAGACATTTTTCAAAAGAAGACATACATGCAACCAACAAATATATGAAAAAACACTCATCACCACTAATTATTAGAGAAATGCAAATCAAAACCACAATTAGATACCATTTCATGCCAGTCAGAATGGCTACTATAAAAAAAAGTCAAAAAACAAAAGATGTTGGCAAGATTGTGGAAAAAGGAAACAATTATACACTGTTGGTGGGAACGTAAATTACTCCAGCCTCTGTGGAAAACAGTGTAGCGATTTCTCAAACAACTTAAAACAGAACTACCATTCAAACCTGCAATCCCACTACTGGATATATACCCAAAGAAAAATAAATTGTTCTACCAAAAAGATACATGACTCATTTGTTCATCACAACACTATTCATAATAGCAAAGATATGGACTCAACCTAGATGTCCATCAATGTTGGACTGGATTTTTAAAATGTGGTAAATATATGCCATAGAATACTACATAGGCATAAAAAGGAATGAAATAATGTCCTTCGCAGCAACATGGATGCAGCTACAGGCCATTATCATAAGTGAATTAATGCAGAAACAGAAAACCAAATACCACATGTTCTCACTTATAAGTGAGAGAGCAAGAGCTAAGCATTGAATACACATGGACACAAAGATGGGAATAATACATACTGGGACTCCTTGATGAGGGGGAGAGGGGGTGGAAGATGGGCTGAAAAACTACCTATCAGGTACCATGCTCACTACCTGGGTCACTGGATCATTTGCACACCAAACCTCAGCAACATGCAATTTATGCATGTGACAAACTTGCACATGTACCCACCCCTGCATCTAAAATTAAAAGTAAAAGAAAAACTAAATTTAAAAAATCTACTTAATGTAAAAAAAGAAAATAAAAAAATTAGAGCAGAAACCAAAGCAATTAAAAACAGGAAATCAATCTGACAAAAACAAGCAATGGGGAAAGTATTTCCTGTTTAATAAATGGTGCTCGGAGAACTGGCTAGCCATATGCAGAAAATTTAAAGTGGACCCCTTCCTTACACCTTATACAAAAATTAACTTGAGATGGATTAAAGACTTAAATGTAAAACCCAAAGCTATAAAAACTCTAAAAGACAACCTAGGCAATACCATTCAGAACATAGACAAGGACAAAGATTTTATTTAAAAAAAAAAAACATCAAAAGCAAGTGCAACAAAAGCAAAAATTGACAAATGGAATGTAATTAAACTAAAGAGCTTCTACACAGCAAAGAAACTATCATCAGTGCAAACAGGCAACGTATAGAATTGAAGAAAATTTTTGCAATCTATCCATCTGGCGGTGGCTCACGCCTATAATCCTAACACTTTGGGAGACCAAGGCAGGTGGATCTCCTGAGGTCAGGAGTTCAAGACCAGCCTGGCCAACATGGTGAATCCCTGTCTCTACTAAAAAATACAAAAATTAGCTGGGTGTGGTGACAGGTGCCTGTAATCTCAGCTACTCGGGAGGCTGAGGCAGGAGAATTGCTTGAACCCGCGAGGCAGAGGTTGCAGTGAGCTGACACCACTGCACTCCAGCCTGGGCGACTGAGCAAGACTCCAGCTCAAAAAAAATAAAAAAAAATAAAAAAAAAAATAAAAAATAAAAAAAATAAAAAAAGTCTACTATCCAGAATCTACAAGGAACTTAAACAAATTTACAAAAAAACAAAAAACAAAACAAAAAAAAAAGCTCAATATCATTGGTCATTAGAGAAATGCAAATCAAAACTACAATGAGGTACCATTTCATCCCAGTCACAATGGCGAGTATTAAAAAGTCAAGAAACAACAGCTGCTGGTGAGGCTGTAGAGAAATAGGAATGCTTTTACACTGTTGGTGGGAATGTAAATTAGTTCAACCATTGTGGAGGATGTTGTGGCAATTCCTCAAAGACCTAGAACCAGAAAAACCATTTGACCCAGCAATTCCATTACTGGGTATATACTGAAAGGAATACAAATCATTCTAAGATAAAGATATATGCACACGTACGTTCACTGCAGCAAAGTGAACGTATTGCTATTCACAATAGCAAAGACATGGAATCAACTCAAATGCCCATCAATGACAGACTGGATAAATAAAATGTGGTATATATACCTCATGGAATACTATGTAGTCATAAAAATGAATGAGATCACATCCTCTGTAGAGACTGGATGGAACTGGAAACCATTATCCTCAGCAAACTAATGCAGCAACAGAAAACCAAACACCTCATGTTCTTACTAATAAGTGGGAGCTGAACAAGGTGAACATATAGACACAGGGAGGGTACAGCACACACTGGGGGCTGTCAGGGGGGTGAGGGGGAGGGAGAGCATCAGGAAAAATAGCTAATGCACACGGGGTTTAATACCTAAGTGATGGGCTGATCTGTGCAACAAATTACTATGGCACACGTTTACCTATGTAACAAACTTGCACATCCTGCACATGTACTCTGAAACTTAAAATAAATAAATAAATAAATAAATAAATAAATAATAGTTTTTAAAAGAAAATAGGAACTCAATAGAGAAAATCAGTGAAACCAAAAGCTGATTCTTTAAAAAGATCAATAAAGTCTATGAGCCTCTATCCAGGCTAAGAAAACAACCTACCAATATCAGAAATGAAAGAGGGGACATCAGTATAGGTCTCATGCACATTAAAAAGATAAAAAAGTAACAACCCTATGCCCACAAATTTGACAACATAGATAAAATACACCAATTCTTTGACAGACACAACCTGCCCAAACTCACACAAGAAGCAACAGACTGTTGAATAGGCCTATAATCTATTTAAAAAACTGAATCAATAATGAATAACTTTCCAAAACAGAAAGCACACAGCCCAGACAGGTTCAATGGCGAATTCTACCAAACAGTAAAGGAAGAAATTATGCCAATTCTCTACAATCTCTTTCAATAGATAAAAGCAGAGGAAATACTTCCCAACTCATTTTATGAGGCTGTCATAACCCAAATACCAAAACCAGACAAACATTGTAAGAAAAGAAAACTAAAGATGAATATGTCTCAAGAACATTTATGCAAAAATTCCCAACAAAATATTGGCAAATCAAATCCAACAATATATAAAAAAAATTGTAAGTCACAACTGAATGAGATTTATCCCAGGTATTTAAGGCTGGTTTAATATTCAAAAATCAGTTAATGTAATCCATCACATCAACAGGCTAAAAAAGCAAAAGCACCTGATTACATCAATAGATGCAGAAAATTCAAACACAAAATTCAACGCCAGTTTCAAAATAAGGAACTCTCAGTGAAGTAGAAATAGAGAAGAACTTCCTTAACTTGACTACAAACCACTGTTCAGTGAAATAAAAGAGGACACAAATGGAAGAACATACCATGCTCATGGATAGGAAGAATCAATATTGTGAAAATGACCATACTGCCCAAGGTAATTTATAGATTCAATGTCATCCTCATCAAGCTACCAATGAGTTTCTTCACAGAATTGGAAAAAACTGCTTTAAAGTTCATATGGAATCAAAAAAGATCCTGCCTTGCCAAGACAATCCTAAGCCAAAAGAACAAAGCTGGAGGCATCATGCTACCTGACTTCAAACTACACTACAAGGCTACACTAACCAAAATACCATGGTACTGGTACCAAAACAGAGATATAGACCAATGGAACAGAACAGAACAGAAATAATACCACACATCTACAGCCATCTGATCTTTGACAAACTGGACAAAAACAAGAAATGAGGAAAGGATTCCCTATTTAATAAATGGTGCTGGGAAAATTGGCTAGCCATAGATAGAAAGCTGAAACTGGATCCTTTCCTTACTCCTTATACGAAAATTAATTCAAGATGGATTAGAGACTTAAATATTAGACCTAAAACCTTAAAAACCCTAGAAGAAAACCTAGGTAATACCATTCAGGACATAGGCATGGGCAAGGACTTCATGTCTAAAACACCAAAAGCAATGGCAACAAAAGCCAAAATTGACAAATGGGATCTAATTAAACTAAAGAGCTTCTGCACAGCAAAAGAAACTACCATGAGAGTGAACAGGCAACCTACAGAATGGGAGAAAATTTTTGCAATCTACTCATCTGACAAAGGGCTAATATCCAGAACCTACAAAGAACTCAAACAAATTTACAAGAAAAAAACAACCCCATCAAAAAGTGGGCAAAGGATATGAACAGACATTTCTCAGAAGAAGACATTCATACAGCCAACAGACACATGAAAATATGCTCATCATCACTGGCCATCAGAGAAATGCAAATCAAAACCACAATGAGATACCATCTCACACCAGTTAGAATGGCAATCATTCAAAAGTCAGGAAACAACAGGTGCTGGAGAGGATGTGGAGAAATAGGAACACTTTTACACTGTTGGTGGGATTGTAAACTAGTTCAACCATTATGGAAAACAGTGTGGCGATTCCTCAAGGATCTAGAACTAGAAGTACCATATGACCCAGCCATCCCATTACTGGGGATATACCCAAAGGATTATAAATCATGCTGCTATTAAGACACATGCACACGTATGTTTATTGCAGCACTATTCACAATAGCAAAGACTTGGAATCAACCCAAATGTCCATCTGTGACAGACTGGATTAAGAAAATGTGGCACATATACACCATGGAATACTATGCAGCCATAAAAAAGGATGAGTTTGTGTCCTTTGTAGGGACATGGATGCAGCTGGAAACCATCATTCTCAGCAAACTATCGCAAGAACAGAAAACCAAACACCGCATGTTCTCACTCACAGGTGGGAACTGAACAATGAGATCACTTGGACTCGGGAAGGGGAACATCACACACCGAGGCCTATCATGGGGAGGGGGGAGGGGGGAGGGATTGCACTGGGAGTTATACTTGATGTAAATGACGAGTTGATGGGTGCTGACGAGTTGATGGGTGCAGCACACCAACATGGCACAAGTATACATATGTAACAAACCTGCACGTTATGCACATGTACCCTAGAACTTAAAGTATAATAATAACAAAATATATATATATATATATAGCCAAAAAAAACCTATAGCTAATATTTTACTTAATGATGAGAAACTTTAAGTTTTCCCACTAAGATTGGTCAAGGTAAGGAAGGATGACCCTCTCACTGCTACTTTTCAACATCGTATTGGAAGTCCTAGGTAATGAATTAAGACATTCAAAAGAAATAAAATGTATACTGATTGGAAAGAATTAATAAAACTATCTTTGTCCACAGATAACATGATTGTCTATATAGAAAATCTTAAAGAATTGACCAAAAAAACCTAATAAGTGGTTATAGTAAGGTTGTGGGGTACAAGGTAAAAGTCAATTGCATTTCTATATGCCAACAATAAATAAGTGAAATTTGAAATTTAAAACACGATAACATTTACATAATCATCCCCCCAAAAATAAAATACTTATGCATAAATCCAACAAAATATGTGCAAAATCTCTATGAGAAAAACTACAAAAGCCTGATGAAGGAAATCAAAGAAATACTAAATAAGTAGAAAGATACTCCATTGTCAGGATAGGAAAACTCAATATTGTCAACATGTCAGTTCTTCCAAAATTGATCTACAGATTCAATGAATTCCCTATTAAAATTCAACCAAGTTTTTTATAGATAATGACAAATTCATTCCAAAGTTTACAAAAAGAGGCAAAAGATCCATGATAGTCAACATGACATTGAAGGAGAACAAAGTTGGAAACCCGCACTATCCTACTTCAAGACTTACTATAAAACTATAATAATCAGGACAGTGTGGTATTGTTGAAAAATAAATAGATTAATAGAACAGGAAACAGAACCCAGAAATAGACCGACATAAATAGAGTCAACTGATTTTTGACAAATAAGCAAAGGCAATACAGTAGAGAAAACACAGCATTTTCAACAAATGGTGCTAGAACAACGGGACATTCACATGCAAGAAAAAACAAAAAGAATCAGACATAGATGTTACACCCTTCATAAAAATTTACTCAAAATAGAACACAGGCCTAAATGTAAAATGCAGAACTGTAAAGCTCCCAGAACATAACATAAAAGAAAACCTTGACAACATTTGGTATGGTGATGACTTTTTAGATATGGAACCAAAGATGTGGTCAATAAAAGAAATAATTGATAAGCTGGACTTCATTAAAATTGAAAACTTTTACTCTATGAAAGACATTGTCCACAGAATGAAAAGATAAATCACAGACTGGGAGAAAATATTTGCAAAAGATGCATCTGATAAAGGGCTTTTATCCAAGATATACTAATAATTCTTAAAACTCAATAATAAGAAAATAAACACTCCAATTAAATAATGGGCCAAAGACCTTAACAAAAACCTCACCAAAAAGTATACAAATGGAAAATAAGCATGTGAAAAGATGCTCCATATCATATGTTGCTAGGGAAATGCAAATTAAAATAACAGTGAGATACCAATAAACCATACTCGGTATGATACTGCAGTGGTGGACTGTATCATTACACATTTGTCCAACCCCATAGAGTGTACAATACCAAGAGTGAACCCTAATGTAAACTGTGGACTTTGGGTGAAAATGATGACCTAATATAAGAACATCTATTTTTAAAAATATACCACTTTGGTGGAGGATATTGATAGTGAGAGGCCACGCATGTGTGGGGACAGGGATGTATGGGCTATCTCTATACCTTCCTCTCAATGTGGCTGCGAACCGGAAACTGTTCTAAAAAAATGAAGTCTTTAAAAATTTTTTTAAAAAATACTGTTGCTTAGACCTGTCAGGGATTCCTCACCACTTTTACTGGCGTAGTAGGGGATAACAGCCCTTCCCGATCTTCTTCTTCCCTGCCTCTCCAGCCTTACTGCTTATGTCTACTCCTTCCCAGATCACACTTCGACATGAAACCTTGCAGTTCCCCATGTGTACTAAATTCTCCCACACTTTTGTAGCTTCCAATCTAAATTTCAACTGCCTGGAACGTCTTCCTCACTCACTTCCCCGCCTGCTCACTTCTTATCTCTTTTAGAGATTCCACTTTACCTCCCCCAGGAAGTCTTTTTACTCTATATCTAAACCAAGTTCCCCTCTTTTGCACCCTCATACCTGTCTTCTCTCGCAACAGTTTTTAAATTCAACTGTGATCATTGCAAAGGTATGGAATCAGCCTAAGTGCCCATCGACCTATGAGCAGATAAAAAGTGTGGTATATATACCCACCATGGAATACACTTAGCCATAAAAAAAGAATGAAATAATGTCTTTTGCAGCAACTTGAATGAACTGGAGGCTATTGTCCTGAATGAAGTAACTCAGGAATGGAAAACCAAATAATGTTCTCACTTATAAGTGAGAGCTAAGCTATGTGTATGCAAAGGCATACAGAGTGATATAATGAACACTGGAGACTCCGAAGGGGGGAGGGAAGGAGGGACTTGGGAGGGGATAAACTACCTATTGGGTTCAATGTACACCGAAGGTCCCCAACCCCCAGGCGGACTAATACCGGTTCGTGACCTGTTAGGAATTGGGCCTCACAGCAGGAGATGAACGATTGGCAAGCGAGCAAAGTTTCATCCATATTTACAGCCACTCCCCATAGCTCACATTACTGCCTGAGCTCCACCTCCTGTCAGAGCCGCGGCAGCATTAGATTTCATGGGAGTGCAAACCTTACTGTGAACTGTGCATTCGCGGGATCTAGGTTGTACGCTCCTTATGAAAATCGAATGCCTGATAATCTGTCACTGTTTCCCATCAACCCGAGATGGGATCGTCTAGTTGCAGGAAATAAAGCTCAGGGCTTCCCTGATTCTACATTATGGTGAGTTGTATAATTATTTCACTATATATTACGATGTAATAACAATAGACTGAAGTGAATAAATGTAACGTGCTTGAATCATCCTGAAGCCATCCCCCCGCCCCTGACTTCAGTCAGTGGAAAAAATGTCTTCCACAAGACCGGTCCCTTGTGCCAAAAAGGTTGGGGCCACTGATGTACCGATGTACACTATTTGGGTAATGGGTACACCAAAAGCCCAGATTTCACCACTATACAATTCCAAAAACCACTTGTATCCCTAAAGCCACTGAAATTTTTTTAAAATTTAAATAAATAAATAAATTCAACTGTGAGCTTCTTGAGAGCAGTTGAATTTATAAATCAGAGAGCATTCTGTTATTTCTGTGCCTTAAACTTACAATTTTTAGTCACAGTTCAACAGGTGTTGATTAAACAAAAGAATAAATTGACATATCCTTGTTGCTCAGTTGGCAGTTTCAAAAATTGTAAACATACAGCCTAACACTCTACAAAGAATAAATTCTCCACCTTACTTATCTCCAACTGTAATCAATACATGTATATGTGTATGAAAATTATAATGAGAGGACAGTGGAATTATTGTAACTTTTATTTACAAAGAAAATCATGTAAAATAGACTGCATGATAGAAACTGATAACTTCACAAAGGGCAATTATCAAACAGGAAATCTGCAGAGAGGTACTTGTGATATGCTTGATGATATTACAAATATTACAACCAATACAATAAAATTATAGGAGCTGAACTCTAAATATGACATTTTACCAACTACTTTTCAGTGTAATAGAAATTCAGCTAGAATAAAAATGGCATTCAAAAGATCTGGAAGGTGGGAGGTGGCAATGAAGTCTTACCAAAAAGAATTGTGATGAAGGGAAGATTCCTAAAGCTAAGGCCATAGACTAAATTTTCAGAGTTTATCATTTTCCCCCAAGGGCCTCAAAACCCTTATATTTAAATAAAACATTGCTAAATTCATCTAAGATCTAATATCATACAGACAAATTAAAACTGGAAAAATTGTAGTGTGGTTACTGAATTTGAAAGAGGCAGAAGGCTTGGTATGGGAACAGCTAAAAATAAGTATTTGACATTTTCAGATAAAAACGTTCAGTAATTTTTAGTTATTCTCAAATATAGAATAGATATTGTATATATTTATAAACTAAAGAATCTTGGTGTGTGATTTTTGTGATATGTCAGCTCAATCATACCAATATTTGACATGGAAAAACTCAAGTGGAGTTGGACTATAGTATTCATGATTTACTAAATTTATTCCTAAACTGCTAAAGTGAGATTTTTAAAAATACACTTCTTATTTTGGAATAGTTTTAGATTTATAGAAAAGTTGCAAAAATAGTACAGATTTTTTATATACCTGACCTCTAGTTTCTTTCATGGTTAACATTTTACATTACCATTATACATATGGCACATTGCTAACAATTAAACTCCATGCTTTATTTGGATATACCAGTTTTAACATTAATATCTGCTTTCTGTCCCATCACCCACCTAAAGTAACAAATGTACTAAATCTAACATTTAGTTGTCATGTGTCGCCAGTCTCTTCTGACCTATGACAGCTTCTGAGTCCATCCCTTTTTTCTTTCTTTCTTTCTTTTTTTTTTTTTTTTCTGAGACAGAGTCTCACTCTGTCGCCCAAGCTGGAGTACAGTGGTGAGATGTCGGCTCACTGCAACCTCCGCCTCCCAGGTTCAAGCGATTCTCCTGCCTCAGCCTCCTGAGTAACTGGGATTATAGGCGCCTGCTACCACACCTGGCTAATTTTTGTATTTTTAGTAGAGATGGGGTTTCACTGTCTGGGTCAGGCTGGTCTTGAACTCCTAACCTCATGATCTGCCAGCCTTGGCCTCCCAAAGTGCTGGGATTACAGGCATGAGCCACCATGCCCGGCCATCTATCCCCTTTTATCCTGACCCTGACAGACTTCAGGAGTACTAATCAAGCATCCTCAATCTAAGTATGACCAACTGTCCCTCAATCTAAGTTTGTCTGAGTTTTTTGTTTTTTTGTTTTGTTTTGTTTTCATTATTAAACCAAAATAAAATAAGATATTTTTAAGGGAAATACCAGTTGTTTAAATGGTCATATGTTAAGAAGTCATTTTACGTGGGCAAAAAAAAAAAAAAAAAAAGCTGTGAAAAACTTCTTGGTTTATTCTGCTCATAATCAGACCCCAAAACTAGATCCAACAAGATTAAATCAGGCATTGCAGTTTTTGAGGTACGTGCACATTTTAAGGACTTATGATTTAGTAAGGCATTCTTTCCAAGTTACTTTGCCTTTGAAAATGTTGGATGCCCTGCTAGCCAATTGGAATGGAGCTGGAAAAGAGTGCCTCCAGTGCCCCTGAAATTAAGCTGAACTGGGGGTGCCAGGCTTTTGCGTGCTCAGTTTGGCATTTTTCTGAGGCACAGATTTCTGTTGCCACGCTCTGGGGAGGTCAAGCAGGGCAAATGTTGGAAATATCTTTGGTCAGCAAAAATCTACTGTATGTCCTAGAGATGGGAAAAAATGTGTGCAAATGACACCTTTATGTACTAATCTCGCTTTGTATTTCACCATTTAAATCATTAATCAAATAAACCATATAAGCTCCCAAAATAAAAGTAGTTTTAATAGAGATTAGGTGTCTAAATAGGAATGGAATTTAAATGTTAATAGTATTAAAATAAGAGTCAGTAAGGGATAAGAATGTTAGCCATTTTCCCCAGCTTCTGCACCATTTATAGATATTCCATTGCCCTGGGTAGTTATTATAATAGTGAATAAATGGAAACCTACATAAAATCTGTCTTTAAATGTGATACAGATGAGTAATTTAAAGATAAAGTTATTCAAAGTTATTTTTACAACAATACGTGGGCAAATTTCCATGGTCTTATGACGCAGTTTAAGAACAGAATTCAGATTTTTATATCTAGTCATACATTTTGGATGGGGTTGAAAGGAGAATTTAGATTTAATGGTTACTTTTTATTCTTATAGTCACAAAATACTGGGAGATAAGAATGTTTATATCTAAAACTATAATTATGTAATTACTGATTTTCACATTCCCACAATTATAACAGCAAAATAGTTTAAATGCATTCTTACTATTTTCTTAATGATTTGCTTTGTTATTGCACTTTTCATAAAGAAAGTAAAGATCACATAGGTGGGAGAATGCTCAGGGGCCTCGGAGTCAAACAGAACTGGGTTCAAATCCCAACTCAGACATTTTAATCTGCAGTAAGTCATCTAGCCTAATTGTTTCTACATTTTTGAAATGGGGATAATTGTTTGTTACAATCATTATATGATAAAATATACTCAAAATATTATGCTCAGTTTCTAAAATAAAGCAGGTTACATTAATTGTTTTTCTATTTTATTCCTAAACAACCATAGGGAAGCCAATTTTTTAGCCTAGCACTTCTCTGGATGCACAGGTAAGAGATTTACTGAACAATTGATTCCCTATGTGTCTTAGGGAGAGGGCCTGAGACTTGAATAGTCAGAGCAAGTCTAAAGAGAGAAGAAAACTGATATCCAACCCATAAAATAAGATGCTTTAAACTCTTCAGAAAAGATGACAATGTCTTCCACAGATAAGTACTTCAGAGTGATGATTTAGAAAGTGAATCTTTGAATAGTGTGGTTGGTATGTACAGTATGAATACAGAAATTGTGATGGGTTTCCCTCTTAATAGGCTCATTTAAACAGAGTAACTGTTGATATGTCAAGCTACAATTAAATTCCAGTATACCTAAGGATATTTGGTTGCTTGATTTCATTAGTAAAAATATATAGATATCATTCCTCAACAATATTTTTAAAATGATTGCTTAATTGTATATAAGTGCATCATCTAGATCAGAGGACACAGAACAAATGTGTCCAGAGCCCAGGCAGCTAGAGTTACATTTTATTCTGACAGTCACAAAATACTGCCCAGTGCCCACCTGGCCATAGTGGAGCTCTTGACCTGTCTGAATAGCTAGCCATCAGTCAACCCCAGCTCATGGTTGTCTCATTAAATCCTCGGGTATTTTTATAAGTCAGGAAGTATAATTTATGAGAAATAGCTCAAATTTTAAATGCTGGCAAGTAAATAATACATTTTCAAGCCTTGGCAGAGCAAATAAAATATAAGTATGAACTAAATTTAGCTCATGAGCCAGTAGTTTGCACCTTTGGATCTAGATCAGCCAATCCTCAATAACTATTTTGGGAGCTTATATGGTTTATTTGATTAATGATTTAAATGGTGAAATACAAAGCGAGATTAGTACATAAAGTACATAAATCAACAGACTGGCATAACTCATTGTCTGTGTGGTCTAATTGGATGCAGACATTATTAAAACCTAGAAGGAAAAAAACCTGTGCACAAAATAAGATTAAGCCAGGCACAGTGTAGTGCGCCTGTAGTCCCAGCTACATAGGAGGCTGAGGTGGAGTATCCCTTGAGCTCAGAACTTTGAAACCAGCCTGGGCAGCATAGCAAAACTTCCTCTTTGAGGGAGAGATTAAGAGCCCTAGCAACTAAGTTATTTGTTCCTTGAGAAAACAGATTATGCCTTGTTCTTTTTTGTGGGTCACACTTAACATAGTATCTGTCCCATAATAAGCTCTAAGTAAACGTTTGTTGACTTAACAAATAAATAAGCTTTAAGAAAAATCTTGGTAACTCTGAGGGCTTTATTATACTTGTTCATGTAAAGAAATATTCTGTCTTCAAAGGCAGCAAGAAAATAGAAGAAAAGGAATAGTGATGTAGCCTTAGAATTTGGAGTTGGCTTGAAAAGCAAGAACTCTGTATTTTCAATATTATCAAAATACATCTTTTCTGGTAATTTCTATAATACTGCAGTGACTAATGAGAGCTTTTATAATATAAAGGGGTAAAATGAGATTTAACTTAAAACAAGAACCTAAACCAAGTATTTGTATGGAATTTTTATATTACAAAGTGCTTTCAACATGTGATTTCCCTTAACACAGAACATCGCTCTGAGCTAGACAGATATTGTCTTCATTTTAAAGATGGAAAAACTGAACTATATAGGAAGGTAAGTGATTTTATAAAGCCTTGCATAAAATTAGCAATATAACTTAATATCTGACTCAGCTCATGATGGTTCTCTCCTAACAGGGAGGTACCCTGGGGAACTAACAATATAGAATTGAATCAGGTGAATTACATATGCACAATGGTACTTTCCTAAACAGGAAGTGTGGAAATGGCCTCTGCTATGGCACAGAAGAGGAAGGAAAGAAAAAGCATGGAAGGGAGGTGTAATATTTTTCAAGAAGGTTTGTTGATATTGGAGAACTTTATTCATCATGACACTACTTGCCTATTGGTTAAGTCATTCAGCAAAATGACATAGATCAGTTGGATCCATGTCATTTTATCTGGAAACATATTGTTCTGTGATTTTTTTTTTTAATTTCCTAGGTGTACGTCTTCTCCACTACAGTGGAAATTTTATGAGGATCAGAGGCTAAAACATACCACAGTGCAAGACTCCCAAGTACTCTCTATTCAGAATTCATTGAATTTTTTTTTTTTTTAAACAGAGTCTTGCTCTGTTGCCCAGGCTGGAGTGCAGTGGCACAATCTCAGCTTACTGCAACCTCCACCTCCTGGGTTCAAGTGATTCTCCTGCCTCAGTCTCCCAAGTAGCTGCGACTACAGGCATGTGCCACCACACCCGGCTAATTTTTTGTATTTTTAGTAGAGATGGGGTTTCACTGTGTTGGCCAGGATGGTCTTGATCTCCTGACCTCATGATACGCCCACCTCGGCCTCCCAAAGTGCTGAGATTACAGGCGTGAGCCATCACACCCGGCCTTATTGAATTTTTGATGGGTTAATAGGCTACATGTATACTAGTGACAATACAACATAATGATTAAGAACATGGGACTTAAAGTCAATAGAGCTGTCAATGACCAGCTGGGCGACTTTGGGCAAGTTAACTCCACCCCTACAAGTCACACTGTCATCTGTAGAAGAGGCGACAGTAATAAGACTTACTGCATAAATTATAGTGAGGATTAAATAAATGCTTGTAAGAACCTAGCAGCATGCCTGCTGATACATAACATGTCCTCAATAAAAGTTTTCAAAACTGCAACATACTGAAATTTCAAGTTGAATAAAGTACAAAAGCTAAATGTTGATATGTGTACATTTACAGAAGGGAAGTTTGGTTGTTTCTCAAAAATAAAGTGAGACATTGAAAGAAAAATTTTAAAAAGTGATCCAAAATGTATTGTTAAAACAATTTTTTAATTGATCCCACATGCCATGTACAATGTAGTCATAGCTCAGACAAGAAAAAGATATAGATGCAGTGTGATTTGCTATCAAAATAAATTACAAACAAAATCAATTTGCAGACAAGCTCAATAACTGAGGAAACCTTTCTACACGACATGGTTTACAAAGAAGAAAGGGTGAAGACCTGAGGTCTGGCTGGTCACAAAGAGGACATTCAAAAGAAGGAATGTGTGAAATATTCTTTTTTGAGAAATTTTCCTTGTTCCTAGAAACATGCGTAATTGTTATAAATGCATTATTTTATCAATGTCCAGCCAACTAATTTTCCAGCAAGTACTTGTTCTTAGAACTTTTATCTTCCCACATAGTTTTTTAGATCCTAATTGCCCCTAGCACAGGCAAAATATATGCAATGATAGAAGTACATTAAAGTAAGAAATAAGAGAATACTAGTTTCTAAAAGGAAACTGATACACACTAAGTGATCTTCATTATATTTAGGGTGATATATACGAGAGAAAGCTACCACCAAGCAATTGAAACTTTTTTCTACCCAAAAGTAGCAGAAAAAAAATGAACAATCACAGAGAAAATACCATACATTAATTTAGTGGAAAACTTGATGCCAAGAGAAAGTAATAAACTACTCCACTGACACTTGCCTTTTCACGTCTTTAGTATTTACAGGAGCTGATTCATGGAGCCTAAAAACTTTCCTTGAGTAACACCTTAACTCTGAATTTTCAGCCTTTGAATTCAGGCATAGGAATATCAGCCAAACCCTCTCACACAACCAGCCATTGGACCGGCCCATGAAAGTCAGCCACGAATGTCCATTCAGAGAACATCCTCAATTTCTCCTTGGCATCCTTTAGTGTCTGGGTTAAATTCCATAGGCCTGGAAGACTTCTCCATTAGAATATCATCTCCCTGCCTCCCACTACCTTCCTTGGTCTCCTCATGGAAAGAGTGTGGCAGGCAGTCCAGCTCTGAGTTACTCCAGACGTAGCCGGGTAAAGTGATGTGGCTGTCAGGCTGTCTGCTGGCAATCTTGGCAGCTTTGCCGGAGATAAGCACCATGCGTGTGCTGGCCGCCACCTGTGACTGGCTGCTGGTGCTGTGCGTCACAGTGGTGAGCATTGAGCCGCATCTGCGGCTGCCACATGGTGGTGTCCTTTTCCAGTCCACAGAGAGATTCCACCGACTCCACATCTTCTTCACCTCTGCCTGAACCTGAGCCACAAGAAACAGGTTGTGCATGAGAAATCCTAAAGGAGATCCTGCAGCCTTGATACAAGGAGGTTTGCCTTGATTTCAAAGACAGCAACAATCATTGATTGAGGTTCCTCTACATGCCAGGGACTTCATATATGTATTTTCTCTCAACCGCAAAAAAAACCTTCGAGATAGGTGTTAGTTTTGGAGGTGAGCAAATTGAAGCTTAGAGAGAGGTAAAGAGACTTGTCCAAGATCAGAATTTAAATAGAAGTTTAAATGCAACCAATAGAAATATCTGACATACGGGAGAGGAAAAAAAAAAAAGATTCTGGGTTGGAAGAGAAACTCAAGATAAACAGTGCCAGTGAGAACTTCAGAACTCCTGCTTGGCACATGACAAGCCCATTGGAACCCCTGCACTGAGACCCGCCCAAACTCAAGCACGGCTTCTAGCAGCACAACGTGGCTTCCCTAGGATGATCTCAGCCATTGATAGTCCTGCCTGAGAAAGCTCAGTGCTGCCAGGAGAATTTACTATTTGCTGTAGCTAGCACACACCTGATGATAGGCCCATGACTCCCCTTTCTTAGGGCATTTACTGAAAAGGGCTCACAATTGTAAGTATGCAGCTCTTGTAATTCAGAAGCATCTCTCTCAAAGACCTGAGAGCCATCCCTTCAAAATATAATCATCAAGAGGGATAAGGCCTCTTGTCTCCCAGCCTCTGTGGGAAGATAGAATTCTAACTTAATTGCCTGCTTGGTAGCACAACTGGCCTAAACATGTTGATACTGACCAAACATTTTTTCACTTCTCTGACTCGACTGAGCCCTTACAGTCCACCTCCCTCATTCTCCCTTTAAAATGCCCAAATCACCTCTGTGTGAATTGGAACTGGGCTCAGCTCTTTCCCCTACGGTCAGCAGTTACTGAATAAAATCTGTTTTTACCACTTAAATTGCTGATGTCTTTGGCACCAGTTGAGGCTGAGCAATGGCATAGAAGGTACTCAATTTGAAATGTAACTGTCATGCTATCAATCTGCATCGGCAGCCTGACGGAGTCAGAGTGAGAAAAGAAGGTTCGTGGATAGAAAAGCAGGCACGGCAAATGCGTTCTTAATAGGGTGGGGCTCTTATTTCCATTCATACTACTGAAGATTCATTTCTACTTCAATTGCCACTTTTCAGAAAGGAGCTTATTTGGAATTTCCATGGGAAGCAGTGGAAACCTGGTATGCTGATGTCACCTGAAACAACAAACTTCTATCTGTTCATCTTGGCAAAAAAAGTCAACACCTGACTGACAGAGCAGAAGCACCGTCATCTTGGACAAATGCCACCACTTTAAGTTCCAGCTCCCTTTCTAACCTCATGCATTTTGAGGAAATCCCTTCCCTTCTAACAACAAGCAGCCAGAAAGAGCAGACAGTAAAACACTGGTAAGAAAGCTCAGGCACAGAGGAAGTAGGGAAAGTCTCTTGGGTAACCACCAAACTTCACAGTCTACAATGGACCCCAGTAAAACAGTGGGTTTTAATAAGCCCATTCCTTTCCCTTTAGGTGCACTAAGATAGGGAAGCTAAAAGCAGACTCGGGGGATGGGGGTAGGAGGGGGTGTGCAGGCAGCTGCAGGAAGATATATGGGAAAAGACACACAAAAATTCACCCTCCCAGATAAGCAAGACAAAGAAGCACTCCAAGACTGTTATAAGCTCTCCTGCCCTGAACCCTTAAAAACTCTTAGTCTGTAAGAGAGAACGCTTTCTGACCTAACTTGGCCAGAAGCCCCTCCCAGGGTTAATCTCCAAAATAAATCCGTCTTTGACTGTTGAGTGCTTTTTGTGTTTCTTTCCTCTTTCTTTAACTCTTACACTGAACTACTTACCCCTCCTGCAAAATAAGGTAAGAACAATACAGAAGTAAGTCAGGAAACTAATTTAAGCTCTTTCTGCAAGTACTGGACTAGCATGCCACAATGTCCAAACCCTAAACATGGTCAGAAGCATCAGCGGGTCTACCGCAATAAAAGTATCCAAGCACTGCTGGGGCCTGCAGCAAGCTTAAAATTTGAGAGAAGAAACATGGCAGCTCATCCAACAGCAGGGCATATTAAAAGTTACAAGGTAAAATGTATTATTATCTAGTGTAGTTACTTCTTTCCAGCCAACTCCTAAATGAGCTGAAATTGTCCCACTATCATCTTATAGTTCAAAAAACATCAAAATTGTTGAAAGACTTTGTCCCAGGGAAACTTTTATTTGAGTTTTGTACAGAACTTGAAATGGAATAGAAGTATTAACTGGAATACGATGTTCACTGTCCATCCAAGTGTCTGTTTGTATTCCAACAAGGTTGCTTTTTAATATCAGAGTCTACAGATGAGTTCACATTTAAAAGTGCTAGAAGAGGAAGACTTTAGGTTATTTACACTAATTTTTTCTTTTCTAGAATAATTTATGATTAAAATAGCTTCCTTCTCCTCACCCATTCCATCCTGTAAATCCTGGAAATTCTAAAGAGATTCAGGATACATTGTGATGGCCATTTACAAGCTGAAGTGAGACCTGTGGGATGTCCAAGGTTCCTACAAACCTACCTCTCCATTGCAGTAGCAGTAGATGATAGACACAAAGAAACCCTGCAGACAAAAGAGAATGTTAGCCCACTGCCAACTCATAAAACTCACAGCACTAAAGCATCTTGTGTCAAAATGTGTATGTCCAAAAATTGTTTTTTATGATTCCTTCAGAGAATTATATACAAATTATTCTCTCCTAGTGTTTCCAAATCCTTATGTTTACATTAAATTTGTTTGACATCTTTCCTTGGTGTCAGCTGAACCAAATAAGTCGTTAAACATAAAACACTCCAAGACACACAAGGAATAGGTTTCTATCCTATTAGTTTCATTTATGTTGTGACCCATGGATCACATAATACCTGTCCTCTGCTTGGTAAAAGGAAGTTATAAGCTGTAAATGCTGAAAACTACAAACATAAAATACATGGTAAGAATACAAAGAAACCTTTTATTTCATTCATTCAAAAATATGTATTGAGCTTATGCAGTGTGGTAGATGTTCAGCATGACGGGGCAGGGATAAACAATGTAAACAAGACAGACAAGTTCCCTGTTCTAGAAAGGAAGAGACATGGATAAAATATAAACAAATAGCACATGAGAAAAATGCAAAATGGTAAGGGTTATGCAAGAAAAAAATGAGTGATTTTAAAAAGAGTAACGTAGTGGATATATTAGATGAACTCAAAAAAAGTATCTATGAGAGTGATATTCAAGTGGGTTTAAGTGACAAGAACAAGTAGCCAGCTGTGAAAATATTTGGGGAAAAAGCAGTCTAGGCAAAGGGAATACAAGTGTGAGCCCTGGAGGCAGAGGTGAACTTAAGCAACAGAACATATGGAAGCAATATTGTGCCCTAACTTAATGAGCTACATGGAGGCTGGTGTGATACAGGGTGAGAGGCAGACAGGTTCCACGACATGCAGGACTGTGTATGCCAAACAGTGGTATGTGAGTTTTAGTCTGACTGCAACTGGAAAACTTCGGGTATTTCTGGCAAGTATATGACATGATCACATTTATATTCTTAAGATTCTCCAGACTATCATATGTGGACTAGCAAATGAGTAAGCAGGACAAAGAGTAATCCATGTGAGAGATGATGGTAATTATAGCTTCAAATGAGATAAAATGTGTGCCAGCAACCTCTTCCTCAGTTTTGTCTCCCCTCCCCACTCCTTTTTTCTCTTTCCTGCCTTCACCTTCTTTTATTTTTATTTATCTTCCATACACACAAGCAGAGTTCCTCGTTCTTGTAGGTGTTATATATTTTACAGCAAGACATTTCCTTATCTCTCTGTCCAGGCTTTTTTGTGTGAGGAACAGCTCCAGACTGCTCCTGCTGTGAGCAGAGGATTAACCTGACCTCTACAGGACAGAAAAGCACAGGCACTATAGAATATCGACCTTTCTGCCACCCCTGACTCTCCAGACAGGTGCACCAAAGCCAGAGAGAGAGCAGAGCAAAAGGTTGCAAAGGACCAGAAAAAGAAGAAAGAAAGAAAGAAAGAGAGAGAGAGAGAGAGAAAAGGAAGGAAGGAAGGAAGGAAGGAAGGAAGGAAGGAAGGAAGGAAGGAAGGAAGGAAGGAAGGAAGGAAGGAAGGAAGGAAGGAAAGAAAAGAAAAGAAAAGAAAAGAAAAGAAAAGAAAAGAAAAGAAAGAAAAGAAAGAAAAGAAAAGAAAAGAAAAGAAAAGAAAGAGAAAGAGAAAGAAAGAAAGAAAAGAAGGGAGGGAGGGAGGGAGGGAAGCAAATTACAAGAATCAGATGACTAGGCAGCACCCTTTACCTGAAAGGAGTTGAAGAAGAGCTCACAGTGCATGCGGATCTCCCACCCGAGCCCAGTGAAGGAGTGAGGCAGGCACACAAACACGATGTAATGCACTCCGAAGACCAGGACCAGGACCAGGGTCGATTTGGCCAGTTTCCTAAAGGAGAACAGCAAGCCTTTTCATTCATTAACTAGAGTGCCTTTCAGTAGAGACAGCATGCTGGAGGAAAAAAAAAAACTTAGCAGAGCTAATGGGGGTGGGGCTGACCCTTTCATTTTGTCTTTTCTTGAGACAGCGTTTCACTCTATCTGTCTCCCAGGCTGGCATACAGTGGCGTGATCACAGCTTACTGCAGCGTCGAGCTCCTGAGCTCAAGCAATCCTCCTGCCTCAGCCTCCCAAGTAGCTATGACTGCAGGTACTTGCCACCATGCCTGCTATTTTTTTATTTTTTTTAGAGACGAGGTCTCGCCATGTTGTCCAGGCTTAGGCTTACCTTTCCCTATCTCTTTGGATCCCACTGCTTCTGCTGGTTTTTTCCCTTCTCTCCTCTTTCTGTCACTTACATACTAAATCAGGTAGTTTATTCTCACTCCCTATAATTGCTATCCCCTAAATCTCTTCAGTCTCATTTCCACTCTTCTTGCTTAAAGGATACTATTTACGTAAAGTTGTAGAATGCCTTTTTTCTGTCCTAAGTTTCCTTTAACCATTTGAGATGTAAAGAAGTATTACTTCCATCCAGATTAACTGCCTTTACTTTCATAGAAGTAGTTCAGCTTATTTTGTTCATTTTAAAAATCATTATTCCCTTGTTTCTTCTTACATTTGTATCTCCATTTTTCACTGATGATGCTTATTTTGGGAGACATTTTATATTTTTCTATGAGCCATATGTGGTCAGTTCATCTTGCCTTCTCTGAATATTCTCTGCCAAATACTCTGTCTCAAAGTGCCTATAGGTCTATTTTGTCTATTTTTTTGGCAAACCAAGTCGTTTGATATATTTTCATCATTCTCCTTAACTGCCTCTTTCTATAAATGTTCTTAAGTATTTGGAAGAATCCCAGGCTTTCCAATATGATGGTTATTCTAAGTGGGCCTTCATGATCACCCACCTGCTATTTATGCCCCTGTTTTATCCTTTCCTTCTAGGTGTAGGCAAGACCTGGGACTTGTCTCTAACCAGCAGATTATGGCAAAGATGACAGCACGCCACTTCTGAGATTACATTGCATAAAACTGTAACTTTCATCTCACCAGCAGACTGGCTCTCCTGCTTGGTTCAATGAAGCAAGCTACCATGTTGTGAGCTGCTATACTGAGAGGCCCATGTGGCAAGGAAACGTGGCATCTGGACAACAGCCAGCAAGTAACTGAATCTTACCAACAATCACATTAACTTAGAAGTAGATTCTTCCCCAGTCCAAACTTAAGATAAGACCACAGTCCCAGCTGAAAAATCAGTTGCAGCCTGGTAAGAGATCCTGAAGCAGGGGATTCACACCTAGATTCCTGACCTACAGAAACTGGGAAATAGCAAGGGAGTTGTTTTAAGCCACTAGGTTTGTGGTCATTCCTTTTGCAGCAATAGATAGCTAGCACCCTCAAGCATACTATTTTCTGGGAGATTTTCCTGAGGTGGATGACATTATACTTTTTATCCAAGAAATTACCAAATCTGGCTTCTTCTTTCATACTTATTGCAAATATCGCCCTTTCTTTGTGAAGTATTTACACTCTAATAATCTCAAACAATTGATCCTCTTCCTTTCTCACTAGTCTTTCCTCCAGCTGCTTTATTTATCTGTTTTTCTTCTTGGAAATAAGCTGTGTGAGTGAGTAGAGATCACATTAGACTAACGCTGCAGAGATCTTAATTCAGGTTCCAGACTTGATATTAACTACCTGTGTGATTGTGATTTAGTTTTATCTCCAAAATGAGGAAATAGGGCCTGGAAGTCCATATGAACTATAATATTCTCAGGCTCCACTGGGAACCATCTTCCATGTACATACACTTTCCTATCATAACCCTCTTGACAATAGGAGCTAAGGTGTTCTATAAAATCATATTGAAATCATGTTGAAATGCCTAGTGTAGACGTAGGTGGGGTTGCACATTTGCTCCACCTCATTGTCCTCTGTCTGTCTTATCTCTTACTAGTGCCTGAACCATCTGCTCCACCCACTCGTCCTCACATTCAGAGCTTCCCTGCAGCCTATGGGCTTTCTCCTATGCTGCTCCTGGTCCTCACACCTCATACTTCAAGTTACCTATAGTCTATTCAATATGAAGATTCTACCTTAAATCTGTTCCATCCAAGGTAAGATCTCTGATAAACAGCGGGTTCCTCTGACCAAACTAGTCCTTTCAACTGTCAGGGCTCCCTGGGATGTGCTTGTTCTCCTGAATCCTGATGGTGAGTGCCCTCTTTCCATCACTGCCTATCTGGGCAGGACACTGAGTGCCTTCATGGCCTTTTAGTTCAGCCTAATCAGATAAAAGGGGACAGCATTAACTCACTTGCAAAACCCTGAAAGTCTTGTCAAACATCACTCTGAAACAAAAATTATATTTCCTCCCTTAAGATGAAAGGGTAAATCCTCCCAGAGACTGTTCTCAGAATCAAGCTGCTGATTTTTCCTACTGTGTATGACTAGGAGCCCAAAACTAAGTGAAAACAAAAACTACACCAATGGAGCACATCGTGAAATTATCACAAATGTGAACATTAGGGACAGTTTGGTTCAATGCAGAGTTAAGGAAAAGTTGCTTTAGGCAACCAAAATGTAGTGAGTATCCTGCAGGCTCAGCCATCTGGGTTTTCTCCCTCTTTTTCTAGGACTAAGCTCTTTTATAACTCCATGGAGATAGAAGTTCATTTATAGAAAACCGGCAGTAATTATATTCATCTTCTATTGTATAACAAATTACTATGAATTTAGTGGTTTAAAACAGTACTCATTCATTCTCTCTCTGTTTCTATAGGCTAGGAGTCCAGGCACATACCCTGGGTCCCTGGCCCACAGTCTCTCAAGGCTGAAATTAAGGTGTTGGCTGCATTCTTACCTGGGCCTCAGGGTTCACTTCTAAGTTCATTCACATTGCTAGAAAAATCTCAGATTCTTGCAGTTGCAGGGCTATTTGTTGGCTGTCAACCAGGGGTCACTCAATACCCGTAGGTTTCTCTCAGGTTCTAGCTATAGGCCCTCACAACAGGTCAGATTGCTTCCTCAAAGTCAGCCAGAGAATCTCTCTCCAGGCTCACAGGATGGAATCTTATATAACACATCATAATCACAGGAATGACTATCCTGACATCTTTGTCATATAAAGTAAACTAACCAATGGAAAGGCTACCCCATCACAGGTCTTACCCACACTCAAGGCGAAGGATACTGGGGGAGCAGGGATTTTATAAGGCTTATACACCCAGGGGCAGGAATCTTGGGGGCCAGTATAGAAATATGCCTACCACAGTGATGCAAATAATTCCTGCCCATAGAAATACAAATTCTGTTCAGTGGAATGTAACTAATTATAGCCCTGTGAATATTGATGAGTTTTGCTAGTTTGCATATGCCAGGCAAATGTGTACATGGGTCATGGGTCTGGCTGTTCACTTAAAATGGACATTTACTCTCTATTCAAATTATGTAGCAATCCTGGGCACTGATATTTTTGAGCGTCCATATGGTCACCCATGCACATGGTACATTTTTACACCCTGGTTCTCTGAAAATGCACAGCTGTCTAATAAGATGATTCAGGGATGTACCAACTGATAGCGGTCTTCTGGCTTGCTGGAAACATGGTGTGCTCTGTGTCCAAGGGCAAAGCCATGAGGGGAATGCAAAGAAGTCAGGTGGTTTTGGGACTCAGTGTTCTGTTTAGAAAATAGATTCCTAATTCTGTGCTCTCTCTCCCTAGGTGATTTCTCTCCAGGTGAGCAGCTCTAGAAAATCTCTGATTTTCTTTTAAGAATCAATTTAGTTTTAAAAAGAAACTACTATTGCTCTTAAGCCTTTCTTGATTGATCCCCCGTGGCCTTGAATTAATCCTTCCCTCCTTTCTGTATACATAGCACTTTGTATGGGCATCTCTGTTGGTACTTTCCTCATTTTATTTAATTAAATCAATCATAATATCTATCACTCCCACTCTCTCTGTCTCTACCCATCCCCACCTAAATTGAGGATTCAAAGAGGGCATTCAGCAGATGACGCTACTGGCCATCAAGCACCATGCTCCTGTTACATCCCATGCTGGTTGCCTCATTTTATTCTAACAACCATGGGAGAGAGCTATTATTGTCCCATTGCCAAGAGAGGACAGAGGCTCAGAGAAAGAAAGTATTCACTCAGTGTGATGAAGTAAGTGATGGATGCGGCCTTAAAACCTCTCCTCTTTACTAGCATGCTACATGATAAATACTGGTTGGATTTATTCTAAAAATAATAAACATTAAATATGAGTTTTGTCTAACATTAAATGGGAAGTCAAATTAGTCAAAACATCCAAGTATTCTTTTTCACCAAATCTTGCATTTTTTCATATCTCTTGTTTTTCCAGGCCTGGCAACTTCTTCTTATTTTATGAAGTAATTGAGTTGTAATTTAAAAGGAAAAAAAATGCATTATCTGTGTTATTAAATCTAATAGATGATTGAATTTTACTCATACAATTTTGTTTTAAGGTAAATTATTGTAAACTGTAGTTATACACTATGTCACCATTGAGGGAAATGGGTCAAAGGATATATGGGATCTCTCTGTATGATTTTTGCAACTGTATGTGAATCTACAATTATCTCAAAATAAAAAATTATTTTAAGAACTGATTGATTAATTCCTTTCCATTTTAAACCACCATGCCAACTAAGAGATTTTATGTACTTTTCAGAAGTCTGTCTTTTTTGTATGTGAGTGCACATTCACCTGGAGAGATTATCTCAGCTCTGAAAGGTGTTTTTAGTTTTTCATAGTAGTATGCATGGAAACATGCTTTGTAACTGTTTTAGATGCCACCATTTGGAAATTTTGTATTGTTTTATTTTAGCAAGAATATTTGAACATTTGTTAGACAAAGGAAATAACAGAATGGAAGATAAGTGTAAAGGTAAAAAAATTAGCTGATATAAATTTAAATACTCAATTAACCCTCATTGTAGGAATGTCACTGAGACAGGGACACAGATTTAATTTTCCTAAGCCTATTTAAAAAGTGAGATGCTATTTGAACTTGAAAATCTATGGCCTCAGAAACAGAATATGGAATTGAATTCTCAAACTGGTGTCAAGTAGGTTCCCACATTTTTCTCTGAAAAAAAAGAGTCACTTTTCACTACATTTTTATCTGTGGCTTAACTTTGGACATAATTAAGGATATTAAATATGTTTCAGCCATTAAAAAACGTATTTGGCTGAAAAATACTTTTTCTGACTTCCATTAGTCTAAACTGTTCTAATTAACAATTTCATACTTGAAATCTTCTGGGCACCAGATTATTTCAAAGTTATTCTGAATTCTCAGTAGTTGATTATTTCAATCCTTGATAAATTATTCTCTTCAATTGTTCTGGGAAATAATCCTCCACGAATTAATTCAAAATGTTGTCTATCCTATCCATTTTTAAAGATAGGTCACTCTTTGTTCCCTCCAAAATTTCTCATGTCCCTTGGGCAACACTTTACTAAAAATATTAGTTCATGTCATTCAGAACTATAGAAATACGCAGTTTTGTTCAGAACTAGAGAAGTAAGTAGCTTCCAAACACCACTATACTCTTCCACTTTATGAAGAAGAGTGAAAAGTTATTTACATTTCTTATTATTCTATCTTTTGGCCTGTGTCTTCACAGATGGGATGTGATGTGAGAGATAAGCTGTGTTAGTACAGCATAGACCTTTCACCGTAAACTCATGCACAATGTATAATACTACCACTGACAGCACACGAAAAATAACTGGCACTGGCAGCTGCTGATTTGTTAATACTGAGCATCCTATGGGCATAGGATACTGTGAATCCTGTAGGCCATACCTGTAGTCTTTGCAGCTCAACAGTAAATACGACCTAAATGGTGGAGAGGACTAAATCAACGAGGACTTATGGAAGATTCGTGAGAGAAGATCAAAATGCTGACTATGTTTTTCCTCTCTATGTCTGAGATAGCATTTCATAACAATCTGAGGCAGAAATAAATAGTTAACTGAAGATTATAAAACCAAAACCACATCTACCTGATAAATGGATGTCCAGTTGGATAGATGCCACTGATATTCAAAATTTCCAAAATGATCATTATGAGAAATGCACACAACCTGAAGATAGTTTGATAACGATCACAAACACTCGATTGTCCTTTTCCTCATGAAAGGCTGAAGAATGGACCTCTCTCAATCAATACATTTGCATATTTAGTGAGAGACAGTTTGATGTAAAGATTAGAAACAATACAGCAAATCTACTTGATCTTTTCAGTTATGACATATTTGTAGAATGCAAATAAAATTGTCTGCCAAGATCATCAAGATATTTTCTGTGAGTTCACATACGGTTGATGGGAACGTCCTAACCTGCTAAAAACAGATTTTAAAATATACTTAGAATTTAAGCACAAGAGGTGGTCTTTGGATTTACTTATGTTTTCTTAATATATATGCTTTTCTGATAAATCACACAATAAATATACATTCATAAATTTAATCTCTTAAAGGTATTTCAAATCAATTTATATCTGTTCTTTACTTGAAATAGTAACCAAAGGCTGGGCACGGTGGCTCATACCTGTAACCCCAGCACTTTGGGAGGCCAAGGCAGGTGGATCACCTGAGGTCAGGAGTTTGAGACCAGCCTGGCCAACATGGCAAAACCCCATCTCTACTAAAAATACAAAAATTAACTGGACATGATGGCGCATGCCTGTAATTCCAGCTACTCGTGAGGCTGAGGCATCAGAATTGCTTGAACCCGGGAGGCAGAGGTTGCAGTGAGCTGAGATTGTGCCATTGCACTCCAGCCTGGGCAACAGAGTGATACTCTGCCAAAAAGAAAAAGAAAGAAAAAGGAAGGAAGGAAGGAAGGAAGGAAGGAAGGAAGGAAGGAAGGAAGGAAGGAAGGAAGGAAGGAAGGAAGGAAGGGAAAATATTTCCTCTGATGGTGTCTGTCCTGAAATTACCTGTATTGCTTCCTTGTGTCATGCCCAACTGCATTGGTCTCCCAGATTTTGGTAGCTAGAACTCTAACTGTATTCAGAAACAGAATAAAATTCAGCTGAAAAAGAAGGTAAGATTACAAAGAATTATTGTTAGTCTTCAAGATTTTTATAAACATTTACATAAGTTGAAATTTTTTCCATTCAAATAAGAAAAATTACCCATTTCATAAATGTGAACAGGGGAACCTGAGATCAGATATTGGAAGGCTAGTGATTCTTGATTCACCTTCATGAAAACACAAAGAAATATAAAGTTTCAACAACACTGAAAATACCAGAGGATGATCTGCCGGGATCCACGGGGCCTTTCTAAACTGAAGTTTAGATGAAGCCCTTTGGCAAACTGGCAGGACAAAGGGTAATAGTTATTATATAAATGTAATCAACAGTCCTCTTTAAAATGAATTCCCAGCTATGTCTCTTCTTTAGGGAGAGGAATAATAGAGCTATTTCGGGGATCCACTCTGTCTATGATGTATGAAAAGTATTGGGTGAAGGTGATATGAGGTGTTTTTTTTTTAAGGGAAGTAAGATGCTATATAAGAAAAGGCTCCCAGTGTAGTCAATTAGATTGATTTTTTTAAATGTTGTAAGTGTGAATACCACTAGAGATAATCAAGTCCTGGCTTTTAAAAGGGGAGGGAGGGGAGTGTCGAAGGAATAAATCCCTTTCTGTCTGAGGTCCTCAAGGATCAGTGAAGACATTCCAGATGAAGATGAAGAACACATGTCTCCAGGTCTGGGGTCATAAGGAGATCGAGGCCTGAAATTCTGGGAAATGTCTGCTTTCCAGAAGGTGCTAGTACTTAGGAATAATGGAAATGTAGATTGCCAACAGTAAGCACTGTGTCCCTGCCAGAGCAGGGGCAGAAGAGAAAGTCATCAAGTCCTGTAGTCCTGGGGATAACTTGTCTTGCAGAGTCCTCAGTCTCTTCTGGAAGTTAGGGAATTTGGTTATCAGAGAATTTGTGTGTCTCAGTCCCAAATTCAGCTGACTGTCTGTATCAGCCTTGAACATACCATCAACCTCTCTGCTATCCTACCACTGACAACCCTGTGAGCACCTCTCAACAATCACAACTTTCTACAAGAACTGAGGGCTAGGTCTTGAGCCCCACACATGGGGGAAAACAAAGTTGTGCTGTGAGCTGATGAAAGGAAAGGGATGTTTCCAGGCTGACAACAGCTGCCATTTATTGAACATTTTCTAATTTAAAACCTTACATGAGCATGGAGGAGACACTTTTATTTTTTTACATCCATTTGTTATGGCTGAAGAAACTTTATCTCAAAGAGATTAACTGTTTTAACCTGTTTTAACCTGGAATACCCACCAATCGGCTGGAATTCGAACCAGGTCTATGTGAGTCTCTATCGTGAATCCTTAACCACCATCTGATACCTTCTGTTCAGGAGGACAAAAAGATGCAAAACATGAGAGCTGAGGATTTCCATCTTCACCCACTACAACTCGCAGCCCGCAGACAGATTTGTTTTAATGAGAAGTTGAAAAGCTACTTGAGTACTGCTCAGGTCACTGAGAAAGAAGCACATGAGTGCTACTTTCTGAACGACAAGATTTATTTCATGCCCCATTAATTCTTGTCCCCCTAAGACAACAGCCCCCAGCAACAGGATGTAGCTAGGGTGAAGATACTGGGGAGTGATGCATGGAACGGTTGGGTGAAGGACTAAGTGCTAGGAGCTGAAGCTGGGAGACCTGTGGGGCAACGTCAGCTGGATTGCCATTTGTCACGCCCCGTCCTGGAAAAGGAAGAAGTAGAGACGGCTTCTGATGAGCCAACCTTAAGCTTCACCTTATTAAAAGGCAAGGGACCAAGTACTTAGTCCTTTAGTAAAATACACTAAATAAATCTGCACCCTCCACTCCCAGAAAACTGACTAAAGGAAATACATGCCAAAGAGTCCATCCATTTAATAACTGAGAAGATACGTTCAAGGCCAACCAAATTGATTATGGAAAGAATTAAGAATTTTAAAATATTAAGGCTGAGCAAAACTTGATGCCTTAAAAGATAAGTAACAAACACACACATGCCATATATACACACATACCGATACAAGCAACAACAGCTGGATGAAATTCTAAATAATTAGTCTGAATAATTTAGAAAAATATAGACTATGGGTGAATTAGAAACCACTTTATTGACTACTAACCATGGCAAATGAATTGACTCTTAGTCTCATAGCATCTCTATGAGAAAGGCATTTTCTTGTCCCCATTTCACAGATGAGGAACCTGAGGCACAGATTCCACATATTTTTCCTAGCCACACAGCTAGCAAGTGGCAGGGCCTTAATGCAGCCCATGCAGCCTGTATCCACACCGTACACCCTTAACCACTGCACAATAGTGTCCATAAAATAGAACTGAGTTAAGAGTAGACTGAGATGGAGACAGAAATTTAAGAGCAGGATGGATTAACAAAAGATTACATGGAATCTAAAATATAACCAAGTTTTAAAATCAGTATTAGAACAACAAACAGTAGATCTGACAAAGCAAAAAAATGAATTCAGCAATTTAGGAGACACTTGAAGAATCCTCCCAAAGGGAGGGAAAAAGAACAAAGATTTGAGAGTTTGAGAAAGGGCGTTCGAGTGAGGATGTGGCCAGGGATTTAAGAGTGGAAATTGCTACACTTTTGGCTTTGATGATGGAGGAAGGGACCAAGAGTCATGGAATGCCAGTGGCCTCTAGAAGCTGAAAAAGATTAAGATTCCCCCCAGCACCTCCAGAAGGAAGGTAGCTCTACTGACACCTTGATTTTAGGACTTCTGACTTTCAGAACTGTAAGAGAGCAAATGCGTGTTCTTCTAAGCCGCTAAAAAAAGAAAAGAAGAAGAACAAAGACGGGTGTGAGGAGGTATATGAGGTGTAAGATACCTATCTGGAGGATGTGGCAGATTACTTCTCTTTCTGAAGAAAAGACAACAACAAATAGAATAAATCAATAAAAACATAACAGAAGAAAAATCTTGCACTAAAGGAAGACTTGAGTCTGCAAATGGGAAGGTGGCATTTTATACCAGGCAAAAGAAATAAAAGAGAATAAGACAAAGAGGAAGTTTCTGGTGAGATTTTAGTAGTAGTAGTAGTAGTAGTAGTAGTAGTAGTAGTAGTAATTTTTTAAAATTAAGACATAATTCTAAGAAAAACATCATTAAAGAGTTCTTGCATATTTCATGTAAATTCCCGTAGGAAAAATTTTGCTTGAAGCAAACTACAGACAAAACAAAGCAAAGAAATCTAAAAAAAGAAAGAAGGCTTAGAATAACATGACCTTTAATAAACATTAAGGCCAATAACACATAGAATTAATTTTTTGTAAATATGTTTTTAAAATAACGCAAACATAGAAATCAAATTATTTTGCAATTAAAGATTCTTTTTTTAATTCCAATAGTTTTGGGGTAGAGGTGGTTTTCTGTTACATTGCTAAGTTCTTTAGTGGTGATTCCTGAGATTTTAGTGCACCCATCACCGGAGCAGTGTACACTGTACCCAACATGTAGCCTGCAAGTAATTATTTAAACAAATGTAAAGATTTGTTCAGAGTGAACCACAGATGAACTAACACAAAGAAAACATTTCAGCCATGGAAGCGCAGGCTGTCCTGTCTCTGAGACTTGGTTACTGGAGTTTTCTTTGCCTGGATCCTTTACTCTCTCCACTCACTCACCCTTCCTAGGTCAGTTATCAGGGTTCAGGCTGAATGTCACTTATTCTCAGAAGCATTTTTCATGTTTAAATGTTTGCCTCACTCACTAAGCTTCAGCTGCGGGAGAAGAAACTGGTGTCTGTCTTCTCCTCTACTCTCTCTTCTCCAGTGTGTCGCACAGGGCCTGCAATGTTCTTGGTGTTTAATCAAGATTTGTCCAATGAGAGTGAATACAAAAGTGAATAAGATGTGCACACGGTAAACACTATTTATATTGAGGTTAATCAGCACATCCCCCTTCAATGTAGAATTTTCACTTCTAGGCATAACTTGCAAAAGATGTAATCATAGAAAGAAGTAAAAATTTAGGCATAGAAAAGGTAACTTGCAGTGAGCAGACTTTCTCTGCAGCATCTCCAGGGATAGGAGCCTGCCCCTTAGCATCCCGTGCCCAGGTGGGAAGATCCTGACTAATTATGGGATTCTTCAATAGACCCACTTGTCTAACAGACCTAGGGTCACATCATCCACCCCAGCCTCCTGGAACAATAAGGTTCTCCCTCACTCCCTTGCTTTATATCTTAACATGTTTAGAATCAGGGAAGCCAAGAGAGATGCTATGTGTTAGTTGCCCTCAGAGACACTCTGAATACGTCATATCTGCTCAACCCATGTATCGGCTTATTTTTCAATATCACAAACATAAGAATTTTTTTGCTTTGCTTATTTGCATATTGGTACTAAATGCTGAACTTTTACATAACAGGTAATAAACTCCCTGATCTCTATCAAATACTATAATTTGATTATCTGTATCACAAATATAAAGATCAAAATATATAGTTCATTTCTAATCAGTCGGAATTCAATTTATAACTTGGAGACAGTTTCTATGGCAAATGTTAGAGCTTTAATTTCATTTAAAGTTTTATTTCTAACTGATTTAGAAAAGAAAAGGAGTTCTGAAGGGGAGATTTTTCTCTGGGGAAAAATCAGTTTGGTATTTATAATTGTGTCAATGATCAGAGATTAAATTTTATCCATTTTTCTTAAAACTCCTTCCTTCCCAGTCAACCCTTGTTTTTGGTGACTGCACCTCTCCCTGCAACTGAAAGAAAATGAATCACTCACCCGACAACAGCTAAGAAGCATGTACCTTGTTTGTCCCTTTCTTTTCATATTTTGAAAAGTACACTAGATAGAATATTTTTAAAACTTATCACCTAAAATATTTCCTAAAGCCCTTTATTAGAAATTCCATCTTATTTCTTCTGCCAGAGTTCCCTAAGATACCCTGTGACAAGTATGGAAAACAAAACATTTATTTAAAAAACATTTTAGCTCTGTGTTTAATGCACTCTATGTAGTATGCAGCTTCCTCAGGAGTCGCCTACTTGCTTAGTCATTCAATGTCATTCAATATTCAAATTTAATCATTACTGATACAATGAGCAAACCCAAGATAAACATCACAAACTGTTTATTGACCAGAAAGATTAGTTCTCAGCTTGGATACACAATGATGATGTGAGGCATGATGAAACAAACATCTAAGAGTAAGTAAATACATGCCAATAAAAAGTGACCTGAAAAAGAAATAATCACAAATGCCCCATATACTTCTCATACCTGTCAACATCTCTAACGCAAACCACAAGCTGTCAGTTACATTACTTCTCTGGAGGGTTATTTAAAGGTTAAAATCTCTGCAATAATGCTATCAGATAAACATTGGGCAAGCTATCCCCAAAATGCTTCCCAACTTGAACATTCTTTGATTCTATGAATGATTTTTATGGAGTTGCCAGAAAAGGAACTACTGCCTGAACTACTGCAAAAAATAAGCATATGAATTCTAAAGTCTCAATGAGTGACAGACCCTAATTCCCTAATATGTTTTATGGTTTGTTTGTTTTTTTTAATGCCAGTTAAGGGTTGCTTTAAACACTGAGTTTAGGATTTTCTCTTTTATTACTCCTATTCTATAAGCACAGCTTAGACGTATGTACTATAAGAAAGGTGACCCTGGAAGAAGTTTCTATTATTCAAATATAAAAGATATGTCATTAAATTAGTTATACATTTACATTTTATGACAATATTTACCTTTTCTTGGGCCTTTAAAAAAATAGTTCTTATTGCACATTCACATTTTAATTCAGCTAAGATGAATCAACTCATTATAAAGGAAAATATTTTGAGACTTTACAGCATCTCCAAAGAAATAGATTTAAATGAATGGAATATGTGGGACTAACTCTCATCAAATAGCAAAAAACATGGATTGTCATCACGCTCGCTGCCCAAGCTCACCAGCTGCTGACGCTGATCTCCTTCCATTACTCATATCAGCAGCTGACAGTTATTTATGGTTGTTATCATTTTGATAAAACTCTTTAATTCCTGTCTCTTTCTTGGAAGGCTGCATCAAGAGTACAGTCTCTCATATAGTTGTCAGAATCAAATAGAACTATGCATTTAAAGGTGAATAGTACCTCTCTTAGACATTTGCGTCTCCAAGCTAGTTCATCTTATCTACCCATCATAATACCTCTAGAGTTTTCTTTTTAAAACCCACATCTGATCTGCTTACTAACCTGCTTAAAATATTTTGATGTCTCCTCACAATTTTAAGGAAAATTCCAACGTGCTTTAGCACGACATGAGTCCACTCCCATCCAACTTCACAGTCTGATCTTCTGCACATTCTGCAGATGCATTGTTCCTTCCAGCCATAGAAAACATAACATGCCCACTTGGCATGGGCTAATCTCTATGCCAGGAAAACCCTTCTCTGCGATTTACCTATTAAGTGATTTAGGTAAGTGATTTCTACTCTTCCTTCATACTTTTCGTTCAAATCTCACCTTCTTGGTGTTTCCTTTATTAAGCCCTTCAGACAGAGTTTGGTGCTGTCTCTTCCCTATTCTGAACTTCATGATGGTGTCAGAAAGACTTGGATAAGCTTATATCACTACTACATGAACCACCATTTCTGTTACTACACCCCTACTATTACCATGCTATCACTAGTAGTAGTATTAGTAGTGTTACTACCTGTATTATAGGCTATTATTTATTGAACGCTTTTCATAGGTTATACTAAGCACTTTAATAATCTTACATAGTACTCCTAATAACCCTATGAAGTAAATATTAGAGTATCCAATTTCCTTTTTCGAAAACTTCATTTTAAAAGAGGCTAAATCATAGTACAGTCAGCAACTGGTAAGAGTTCACACAGGATTCATACACTTGTTCACATAACTACCAACCCTATAATAAAAACTATTATGAGTTGCACCTCCTCCACTAATGACCTGTATGACCTTGGATGTGAGTTTGACTGCTTGTAGACTAGTAAAGTTAGTGAGACTCGACAAAATCTAAGAGTACCCCCAGCTCCAAAACTCTATAATTCTAAGTCAAATACTTCTCTGTGTGCCGGTATTGCCAGTCATAAAATCGAAACAATTATTTATATAATATATAATAACTGAATATAGTTATTTTAGTTAACTATGAAGGAAACTATATTGTAAATGATTGTAAGGTACCTACATGTGGCATGCTTATCAAATACTCTTACGATGCACTATAAGTAATATTAAGTATATATTTACATTTTCATTCAGCCAATATTTCCTAGGCACCAATAAAGGGCAGGCATTCTAGGAAAATAAAAGAATAGATTATCCCTACCCACGAGGAGCACACAGGGAAGACAGAGCCAGTAAGTAAAATGCAGTGTGGTACACTCCTTCTAAAGTGTCTGATCACATGAAACACAACTAGCCTCCCACAACCATGGGAACGCCCACTGCTTACACCGGTCAGGACTTTTGTATAATTTCAGGTTTCATTGTTAAAGGAATTTGTCCAGTTCAGTGTTCTCCATATAAGTCATTTAGGGTGCCACCATCATGATTTTGCCATATTGATATTACTTACCTACTAATGCCTACTTCATACCTTTCTTCAATTGACTTTCATTAAATTATTAAAATTTAAATTTCATACCATTAAACATAAATAAAGAACCAGTAGAAGCTTTTATAAATAAGAGACAACTGTGAAATACATATGATGGAAACAAAAAGCCTTATGAAATGTTATCTAGATTGGGTTGCCTGTCCTACCTCCCCCATCCCCAAAGAAAGACACTACACATGTGAGTGTTGTTCAAGACCAGGACCAAAATAAAACTTTCTCCTTGATGTGTTCAGAAGGGTTGGAAAGGGACCAAAATTCACATATGATTCAATATTGCTTAATGATCTTGCATATACCACCTAAGTCCTCTCATGCACCAGGGTATGTGCCCCTACATATGGAAACACTGCCCTAGCTTAAATCCTATGGCAAGAAAGAGGAAAACCTGTGGGCTCTGGAATGGCATTGCCTGGGTTTGACCTTGGCTTCAGCATTTTCTAAATTTATAACCTCAGACAAGTTATACAACCTTTCGTGAACCCAAACTGGGAATAATAAAAATACCTACTTAAAAGTTATTTGAGGATCAATGCAAAAAAAAGACTCCGAAATATGCTTGAAACAAAAAGGGACTCAAACATTTATTATCAGATGATTAATAAAATATAGGAGATTAACTTTGTTAAGAGACAAAAGAAGACTGTATTAGTTCATTTACATATTGCTGTTAAAGACATACCCAAGACTGAAAAGAAAAAAAAGGTTTACTGGACTTATAGTTCTAGGTGGCTAGGGATGCCTCACAATCATAACGGAAGGTGAAAGGCACATCTCACATGGCAGCAGACAAGAGAAGAGAGCTGTGCAGGGAAACTTCCCCTTATACAATCATCAGATCTCATGAGACTTATTCACTATCATGAGAATGGCACAGGAAAGTGACTCCATGATTCAGTTACCTCCCACTGGGTCCCTCCCACAACATGTGGGAATTCAAGATGAGATTTGGAGGTGAGGAACTTGTTGAGAACTGGAACAAAGGTGACTCTTGTTATTTTTTATCAAAGAGACTGGTGGCATTTTGTCCCCACCCTAGAGATTTTTGGAACTTTGAATTAGAGGGAAATGATTTAGGTATCATCCCACCCCTGGACCCTCCCAAATTTCATGTCCTTACATTTCAAAAGCAATCACACCTTCCCAACAGTCCCCCAAAGTCTTAATTCATTACAGCAACAGTTCAAACTCCACAGTCCAAGGTTTCATCCAAGACAAGGCAAATCCCTTCTGCCTATGAGCCTGTAATATCAAAATCAAGTTAGTTACTTCCTAGATACAATGGGGGTACAGGCATTGGGTAAATACAGCCATTCCAAATGGGAGAAATTGACCAAAACAAAAGGGCTACAGGGCCCATGCAAGTCTGAAATCCACTGAAGCAATCAAATTTTAAAGCTCCAAAATGACATCCTTTGACTCCATGTCTTATATCCAGGTCACGCTGATGAAAGAGGTGGCTCCAATGACCTTGGGCAGCTCTGCCCCTGTGGCTTTGCAAGGTATAGCCCCCCTCCTGGCTTCTTTCACAAACTGGCATTGAGTGTCTGCAGCTTTTCCAGGCACGTGGTGCAAGCTGTTGGTGGAGCTACCATTCTGGGGTCTGGAGGACAGTGGACCTCTTCTCACAGCTCCACTAGGCAGTGCCCCAGTAGGGACTCTGTGTGGCAGCTCCAACCCCACATTTCCCTTCTGCACTGCCCTGATAGAGGTTCTCCATAAGGGCCTTGCCCTTGCAGCAAACTTCTGCCTGGATATCCAAGCATTTCCATACATTTTCTGAAAACTAGGCAGAGGTTTCCAAACCTCAGTTTTTGACTTCTGTACACTCACAGGCTCAACACCACATGGAAGCTGCCAAGGCTTGGGGCTTGCACCCTCTGAAGCCATGGTCCGAGCTCTACATTGGCCCCTTTCAGCCATGGCTGGAGCAGCTGGGACACAGGGCACCAAGTCCCTAGGCTGCACACAGCACAGGGACCTTGGGCCCAGCCCACAAAACCACTTTTTCCTCCTAAACCTCCAGGCCTGTGATGGAAGGGGTTGCTGTGAAGACCTCTGATATGCCCTGGAGACATTTTATCCATTGTCTTGGGGATTAATATTTGGCTCCTTGTTACTAATACAAATTTCTGCAGCCAGCTTCAATTTCTCCTCAGAAAATGGGATTTTCTTTTTTACTGCATTGTCAGGCTGCAAATTTTCCAAACTTTTATGCTCTGTTTCCCTTTTTAAAACTAAATGCCTTTAACAGCACCCAAGTCACCTCTTGAATCCTTTGCTGCTTAGAGATTTCTTCTGCCAGATACCTAAATCATTTCCCTCCAATTCAAAGTTCAAAAAAAACTCTAGGGCAGGGACAAAATGCCACCAGTCTCTGATAAAAGATAACAAGGGTCATCTTTGCTCCAGTTCCCAACAAGTTCCTCACCTCCATCTGAGACCACCTTAGCCTGGATTTCATTGTCCACATCATTATCAGCATTTTGGTCAAAGCCATTCAACAAGTCTCTAGGGAGTTCCAAACTTTCCCACATTTTCCTGTCTGTGAACCCTTTGAACTGTTCCAAACCTCTGCCTGTTACCCAGTTCCAAAGTCACTTAAACATTTTCAGGTATCTTCTCAGCAGCGCCCCACTCTACTGGTACCAATTTACTGTATTAGTCTGTTTTCATGCTGCTGATAAAGGCATACCTGAGAATGGGAAGAAAAAAAAGGTTTAATGGACTTATAGTTCCACGTGGCTGGGGATGCCTCAAATCATGACAGAAGATGAAAGGGCACTTCTCACATGGCGGCAGGCAAGAGAAGAGAGCTTGTGCAGGGAAAATGCGCCATATATAATCATCAGATCTCATAACACTTATTCACTCTCACGAGAACAGCCCAAGAAAGACCTGCCCCCATGATTCAATTACCTCCCACAGATCCCTCCCATAACACGTGGGAATTCAAGATGAGATTTGAGTGGGGACACAGCCAAACCATATCAATTTTGGTAAAGATAAAATTTGAGCAGGGCCTAGAAAGACAGTTTGATGACCTATCACCGGATGGTGGATGAAAGGATGGGTAAATGGGGACAGTAACACAGCACGAAGGAAATACTTACATAAAGACAAATACCACAGTTCCTCCTTTTCTTTTCCCTAACCTATAAATTCAAGATCTCAGGTTTCTGCCAGTACCATACAACTCTTCACACCATAATACTGGCATTCTCAAGGCCCTCTCATAAGTACCCCAGAGTGAATCTGCTCAATTTCCCAGTCTGTATTTTTATGTCTCTGGTTTTATTTTGTTTCAGCTGTTACAGTGCCTCTTGGTTGACATCAGTGCAAATCCAGGTGCTCATGTCTCAGTAAGTGCCCCAGCTTGGTCAGAATGTATTGAATCAATCAATCTCACCTTTCCCACTTCTTCCAAGCAAGCTGTCCTGCCTGCAGCACCTCCTGCTCTTGAGGTTGAGCATCCCTACGCCTTCTCATGATGCTCCAGGAGGCCCAGAACCAAAACAAAGCATCACGCTCTGTTGTTAATTAGGAAATATTTCTCTTATATTTTGATCTCACAGGGGAAGAATTAAAAAATCATCCTCAAACCAACATCAAGATGACACAGGTGTCTGATAAATGATTACATTTGGGGACATTTATTTTCACAACAAAATTTAGTATTTTCCAATGACTCTAGTTCTCTTAAACATAATTTTAACACACTTGAACAAAACAGAAAACAACAATTCTATAATTATAGATCTTACAATTCCAAAATTAAGTGATTCCTTCCAAACTTATACTGCAGTCTATGGTTATCTCTAAAAATCAGTTATCTTGACATGACTTCTCCAGACTGCTCATACTTAACAAATTCCTTTACTCTCTTAAATTTAGTTTACCTCATATATTGCTTAGAAATTCTGACCATAATTTATCTAATTTTACTCCTACATATACAAACATCAAATTAACAGAATCTATAGTATTATAATAGCCAAAGACAGAATTAAGTAAGGGATCTAATTTGGATTTTAAATTCTGGGCAAATAGTTTCTTTGTTAGCACATATGATGCATATATTTACATAAAACCATGTCACATGCAATGCATGACTACAAAACAACTTTATATCCTAAAGTTAAGCTATTTTTAAAACTATGAACATAGCTATATAAATGGAAAGATTTTTCCCCTAAATTCAAGACACAGTTTGACAGGTTTTGGAATGCAAGTGAAAAGAACGTGGTCACAAAATGCATGTTAAAGTCTTTGTTTCATCACACTAGTCATGTGACCTTTATCTGTGTGAGCTGTAGTTTTCTTTTCTAGAAATTGAAAAGACTGCATAAAATGAACTCACAAGTTCTGTAATTTTACTTGCTTTGTGCTCTTATTTTGCCTCTTTCCTCTTCCCAGTTCCCCAGGATATCTATTTTATATGCATGTTTTGTTTTTCCAACAAGTATTTATTGAGTGGTCACTCTGTGCCAGGAAACTAGCTAAGCACTAGGCATCATAAGTTTAGAAAAAAAAAAAATGATCCTTGTTTACATAAACCTTGCAGTTCGGTGGACAAGATGGACATTCAACAGTGAAAGACATGATATACCATGATGTTGAGGAGAAAAAGCCTTTCTACAACCTGTAGATTATAATTGGTAATCTAATTTAGATTGGAGGGCATCAAGGTCACAAAGAAAAAGTAGTATTTCAAATGAAGCATAGAAGGAAGCACATTCCAACCTTCTAGAAGTACAGTGGGGCATGTAGAACAGCCCTAAGAAAAACAGAGGTGGACAAGGTCAAGCAACTGACTGGTAAACAACATAGCCAGGGTGTGGCATGTAAAGAGGCACAAGCACGAGTGAGGCATCTTTGCTGGATTATCAGAGATGTTAGATTTTATTATAAGTGCATGGAGTTCACTGGGTGGGGACATTGATCCTGAAGTCAGCACCTGGCTCCATCACTTAATATTGGGTATTCTTGGACAGTTTCTTATTTAGAGTTATTTGTCAGATTAGATATATTGATGTATATAAAACGCCTAAAACACTGCCCAGCACATTGTAAGAACTATGTAATGTTTGTTGTCATTATTATCTTCATCCTTCCTGGCTTCACCACACAGAACAACTCAGAAGAAGGAGCACCACACTCTGAACATACGGAGCTTAAGTTCTGGGCTTATTTCTCCCTTTACAGACAGGTTCAAAAGTAAAAGGAGGGATGTAGGCTTCATGGTCCATAAGAATGTGAGCCTGAAATCCCAGGAGGAAAATAAGTAGGAGAGTTTTGTTGGAAATCACTGCAAGACCATTTCATTATCAGATTAACCTAGAGATGCCAGTTGTTACATAGGAGACAGAGTGAGGTCAAATACAAATTTAAAAATAAGAGGCTTCATTCTCCCTGTTGAAAATGGGGGAAGAGATTTCACTTTCCCCCTTTTTCTTAAAGCATTTACCTTAGAAAGCTTGTATGTACTTTCTCATCTCTTTGAAATGTTTATAAATCCTTTCGAAGATTAGATAGGCCTTTGGACAGCTTTATGGCCCAGGAATGTCTTTCACAAGGACCTAGGAACCATCTTTTTGAAATGTTAACATCAAGAGAGATAGCATCCCCATCTCCCGGTTTTTGTAGGGTAGGAGCTTAACTTCTGTAGGCACCTATCTTGAAGTGGCAAAACTTCCTCCTGCCATAAAGAAATGACAAACTTGTTTTTCCTCCAATAAAGCTACTTAGCCATGACAAGTGGTCACCCCAATTACCAGGTAAAGTTCGGATGAATCATGTGTGTCATATAGTATTGTCAAGTCCCTCTTACTTGAGAACTAGTTATTTTGTCTCTTGAAAACATACATACAATGAGTAGTAACTGCTTGGCTACACAAAGGAGTGAGACTTCTTTCTCTTTGCGATCTCTTAGCAGATTGCGTGTAATGCACACCACATTCTGGTTTAATAACTGAATACTAAAAGTGTTTTTCTTCTGTATTACCTATGTGGAGAAGATTTTTAGATTAGGAGAAGATTTTTGTTTTAAATTATATTTCCCCAATAGTAGGAAGCTAGGGAAAAAAAGAAAAGAAAAGAAAACTTGCTCCCACCATTATAAAAAACAAATGCTGGATAATCTGACAAAAAGTTTTTAAACTTTTTTAAATGCATCAGAGAACAAAGTTATAGGATGAGCAATTAACCCAAAATTTAAGGAAAGTCTGACATCTCCAAGGAGGATGGAATGTAAGCACTTGCTTCCCTGGGGCAGATGCCAAAAGCTAGCTGATAAGAAGAATTCGGCTGAAATGTTGAACAAATTGTACAAACAATGAACTATCCAAAAAAATTAAGAAAAAAATCAGTTTACAATAACAACAAAAAAGAATACAATACTTAGAAATGAGTACCAAAAGCACAGGCAAGAGAAACAAAAATGAACAAGCAGGATTACATTAAACTAAAATGCCTCTGCACAGCAAAGGAAACAATCAATAGAGCGAAAAGGCAACCTGTCAAGTGGTAGAAAATATCTGCAATATTTATGTATTGAATATGTTCAATAAAAATTAACGTATTAAATAAGGGACTAATATCCAAATGATATAAGGAACTCAGACAACTGAATACCAAGAAACAACCCAATTTTAAAATGGGCAAAGGAGCTGAATAGATGTTTCTCAAAAAAAGACATACAGCTCTAGCTCACCAATCCCTAGCTGAAGGAGAAGTGGGGTGAGTTAGGCGGTCTCTATGCCATACAGATTGCCCTCAAAACAACCTACAAAAAAACTACAAAGGCCAGTGTGCCATCTACTGGATGGGTGACGAAACTTCACCGGTAACAACCTGGATACCAAGGCACTTGGTGAAATTAGATGTTATCAGAAATCCACTGAAAGCCTAATCCATAAACTTTCCTCCTAACGTCTGGTGCAAGAAACTGCTGAGGACTTCAAAACAGAGCAGCACATCCAGAGCACAGCTACTGGTGCTTTGTGGGAAACAAATGAGATCTATCATAATGGCCTTTCTGGAGACACCGAGCCGTGTGCAATCCAGGCCAAATGTGTAACAATGATGCCAAAAGACATCCATGCTGCATTCATGGAGAACTTGCTTGACAATCCACTAAGATGGGAAACATTCCATTCTCAAAGAAAAAAATAAAAAGCTCTTCTTCCTCTTATTGGTATTTCTAAGCATCAGATTCCCCCTGCCTCCACCCCCATGGAGTCAAAAGGCACCTAAGTAAATGACAGTCAGTGAAAAAATAGGGAACAGAAACCAGGTATTAGCAGTTTCTCCATTTTCATTTTCGTGTGAATTTGTAATATAAATGCATGGAAACAAAGTATTAATGCACACCAAATGTTTCAGCTGAACAAGTTTCAGCAGTTCACCTTTATAGCAGTTATAAATAGCTGTTAAATTTTTCTGAACAATGCCAGCATTTGGATTTTTAAAAAAAACAAATTTCTTGACAGCAACTAACTGGTGTTAGTAGCACTTTTATCATACAGTAAATTCCATCCATTCACTATATTTTTCTGAATAATTCTACATGCAAGTACATGTTTTTAATGTTGTTTTGTGCTGTTCCTGTCAGTTTATTACCAAAATGCATTAAGCTATTTTTAAAAAGCAGAGGAGTTGGCCCTGTGGTGGCTCATGTCCGTAATTCCAGCTCCTCAGGAGGCTGAGGCAGGTGGATCACTGAGGTCAGGAGTTTGAGATCAGCCTGGCCAATGTGGCGAAATCCCGTCTCTACTAAAAACACAAAAATTAGCTGGGCATGGCGGCACGTGCCTGTAATCTCAGCTACTCGGGAGTCTGAGACAGGAGAACCGCTTGAACCCAGGAGGCAGAGGTTGCAGTGAGTTGAGATCGCACCACTGCACTCCAGCCTGGGCGACAGAGTGAGACTCCATCTCAAAAAAAAAAAAAAGACTTACAAATAGCCAACAAGTATGTGAAAAGGTGATCATCATCGCTAATTATCAGGGAAATCAAAATCACAAGCTATCACCTCATACCTGTTAGAATGGCTTAATCGGACTGGGCATGGTGGCTCCCACCTGTAATCCCAGCACTATGGGAGGTGGAGGCGAGTGGATTGTTTGAACCCAGGAGTTTGAGACCAGCCTAGGCAACATGTCAAAATCACCAAAATACCAAAATACAAAATACAAAATCAGCCAGGCATGGTGGCACATGCCACCTAGGACTCATGCCATGAGTCCTAGTTACTCAGGAGGCTGAGGCAGGAGGACCGCCTGAGCCCAGGAGATCAAGGCTGCAGTGAGCCATGATTGCACCACTGCACTCCAGCCTGGGTGACAGAGTGAGATCCTGTCTCAAACAAACAAACAAACAAACAAAGAATGGCTTAATGGCCGTTGGTAGTTCAAAAAGACAAAAGATAAACATTAGCTAGGATGCGGAGAGAGAGAAAAAAAAATGTGTACCCTGTTAGTATGAATGTGAGTAGGTGTAGTAATTATGGGAAAAAGAATTCAGGGTTTTGCTTTGTTGCCCAGGCTGGTCCTGAACTCCTAGCCTCAAGCGAGCCTCCTGCCTATGCCTACCAAAGCACTGGGATTACAGGCATGAGCCACCATGCCCAGTCTATTCCTATTTCATAGATGGCAAAAGTGGACCCTGAGTTTTTAAAACTTGCCCAAGCCTAGCCTGCCCAGAAAAATTTCAGCCTGCACACTCGACAGAAGGGCAGGCCTGGGATGCTAACAAAGACAGCCTGGCCCAGAGTCTATGCTGTAACTACTGTGACACATTTGGCGTCACTCCCAAGAAAGGGCAGACCTCCTTGGTCCTTCATACTGTGTCCATGTGCATCTCAAACGGGCTGGACAGACAAATCATGCGCTGGTGTGGCAGAGCTTTCCCCGTCTTTACATCTTCACGCAGACCTGGAGAGAAGAGAGCTCGGGTGCCCAGCAGGTTCACCACAGTGGTGCTAACTTACTGTCTGCCTGGTTTGCCAGCAAGTCACAGGGAAGATCATAGAATGTACTTAGGAAGAAGTTTCTTTTTAATCAAGTATTTATTGCATTTAATAACAGGAACTCACATAGGAAGCAAGAAAGCGAAAGTGAAAGTAACATTATGTATACTTTCCTCACCTCATGTTTTATTGTGTTTGAATAGAAGGTGAATCATGGAATGGTTTACCTGGAAAATTACAAAAGTGAGAGCTTAATAACTTTTTCAAAATGTAAATATCGATTTCTCGATTATAAAGTAGAGCCTTCCGATGCCCCTAAAATGGAGAATACTAAAATGTTTAACAAAAGGGTAAAAATAAGCTCTACTCCTACCAAAAAGAGTTAACAATTATATCATTTTGGGTAGATAACGTTACAGCCTTTTAAAAAATAGTCACACCGATGGTTTGCCAAGTTTTATAGGATACAAGGAGAGCGGACATTCTGCAATCAGAAGTGCCTATGCACAAACAGAGAAGCAATCATGGTATCATCCTAGGGGACCGTGGAGCCTGGGAAACCAGATCATCCCTGGGAGTCCCCTCATGTCTGAACAGCCAATTACTGATATACAAGATACAATGTGTTAGCCTTATTGCTGTCCAGAAACCAACATTATTTTTATGACTTTATGGAGACATTTTTTTAAGTTAATGTGTTGCAGGGAGTAGGAGAAATCTACCTGGAGTGTGGGCAAGTTATTAACACGTGAAAAGTAAAAATGATAATAGCTAATGCTTATAGCGCTATGTGCCAGCCACTGTTCCGAATGCAGCCCAATGATTAACTCTTGTAATCTACTCTAGTATTCCCATCTTATAGATGGCAAAAGGGAATTGTGAGTTTAAATAACTTGCCCAAGACCAGCCTGTACCATAAAATTTCAGCCTGCACACTCGACAAAAGGGCAAACCTAGATTCTAACGAAGGCAGTCTTGCCCAGAGCCTATGCTGTAACCACTGTGACACTGTCAAGTGGTCAGAAAAGGACTGTCTGAAGAGGTTGTCCATAAGCTGGGACCTGAAGGAAGAATGCACAAGCAGGGGGAACAGTATGGCAGGCATACAGAACAGCGCAGGTGGGAACAGTGCAGCACGTTCAGGGAACTAAAGAAAGCCATTGTGTGGAGCTGAGGCAGCGGGAAGGAGATGAGGCGACATGAGATGGCGGAGGAAGAAGGGACCAGGTCATGGAAATGAGGAAAATGTGTATGCCAAGTGTGAAGCGACAGTGCTCAGAATTCCACGCCCTAACTCTCTCAGACCTATATCCTTTCCACTTCACATCACTGTGGCTTAAACCCCCACCCAGCAGATACCCACAGTGGTTTCCCCACTGCCAGCTTCAACGAAGACCTGAGATCTTTCCAAATGAAAAACCTGATTCCTTCACTTTCCAATGTCTAAACCTTTGGTTGTCACCCCTTGCAGGATTAGGTGTCAATTCTTTAGTGAGGCTTAGAAGCCCCTTCAGGGTCTGGCCCAGCCTCCTTTGCAGTCTCAGCTCCTGATATTATTCCACACCCACACTCAACCTTGGCACAGGCCATTGGAATGCTCTCGTACCACTTGCCAGCCTGCAATGAATACATTTCCCCCATTAATCACTACCACCTTAGTTCAAGATTTTGTGTTTATTATTTACTTCCAATGCAGATATTAAATTATTCTTTTTCCCGAATGTCAATCATGCTTACAGAGCTCTAGTCTTTGGCATTCTAAGTGAAATAATCACTGTCCTTGGAATCCAGGTTTTAAAACATATCAACTTGGGTTCACTACGTATAATCCAAACTCCTGGATTTCCAGGATTTCTGTGTGTGCTTCAAGCTGATGCTCTGTATCAGTGCCACAGGCAATCTAACTACCTGGTGTTACACATCACAGAATTATCCACACAAGCCTTCCATATTCTTATTCCCAGGAGGGCCAAATCTCTCTCCTAGGAACTCTGTATTCTTGAGGTGTATCTTCTTGTCTCTTGAGGTATTCCCCTCTTTTGAATTGAAAACTACACCTTGGAGTTTTTCTTTATAATTCTGTTTTTTCTTTCCTTTAGTTTTCCACTTGCTTTTTTAGTTTTTTCTCTTTCATAACTCAGCCTTCTCTAAATTATTGATTAAAATAAGTAAATTATTTATTTCAAATCCAATTCTTGACATTTTACGAAAACTTTCAGATACACTAGTAGATTGTAAGTTAAGAACCTTCAAGGGAATTATGGTAACACTAAACTATAATAGTGAAACAGAAAGGTAACTCTTAGTGAACAGAAAGATATTCTTGAGTATCAGCTGTGATTTTTGAGATTAAATGAACTTCATAATATAGGAAAAGTACTTCAGAATTCTTAGCTTAGAACTGTCATAATTTTAACTCAAGAAGAGGAAAATGGCCTTCCACATTAATTTTCTTCAAAGTTTATTGAGTGTGCCATCACTTCTATTTCTCCTCCAAAGGCGAATCTTCAGAAACCCTTTAATCACCTAGCTTTACTGTTTCACATTACAAGTTACAAACCTCAGAAAATAAATTTTTCATCCATGTTGATGATGTGAGTGACTTAGATCTGTAAACAAACTATAAAGCTTTGGACAAAAATCAGTCATTTCCACAGAAAATGCCCTAAGATTTCCTTTTCTCCACTGTTCTTTGCTTCAGTTCCTGATAATTTTACAAGGATCTCCTGAAATTCAATAGGTCCTTCATTTTCATCAAATGTAAAATCAAACTTAATCATTATATAATCATTATATTAAAATGTGGGTAAATTTGAGAGCATTAATTAACTCTTATTGGTAAGTCTCAGTACAAGACACTGAAGGCAAAGAAAGAATAATAAGATATAGATTGTTCCCTTAAAAAGATAATAGTAAGATATGGAGAAGCAAACACACAGAAGATGAACTAGAAAGGAGGAAAATAAAAGCCTTGAAAGTATAAATAAGGATTAAATACCAACGAATGAAAGGGAAATCTGAGCAGTTAATTTTTATCTTTAAGTTCACTGATGTCTCTCAGGGATATAGTTACAGATTTAGGATTGTTTATCACTGGATTAATATAGTAGCATTTCATTTACATAAAAAATTAAAATTACAGGTGTTTACACATTCAAGCCATTCATTCATCCATAATCCATTTTTGAGCTTCTCCTAGGATATATGGAATTGGGACCAATTTATTAATAGGATGGTTTAGCAAGGACACAAAATAGCTTCTCTAAAAGTGTTCTGTATTTTATTTCCCTCTCTAAACATTTATTTCAATGGACTTCTAAACTGAAGATTCCTTTTGATCTCTCCTATTTTCTTTACATATTTTTCCTATGAGGTAAATAAGCTTTTATCTGATTCTTTGGATGAGGCTACAATACCTCAACTACATTAATAGCTGCCCTTCTGACAAAGTGGGTGACACATTGTCCAAAAGAAAAAAAGAGGAATATGAAACTGGGAAACAAAGAAAAACATCAAAATTAGTTAATAATCAGATTGCTACGTTGTTTTCTACTTTAACATTTATTATCAGGATAGTAATTGTTTTGTAAAAATGCTTGTAATATGTATTACCTACATGAACACAAGGTGGTATAATTTCTTTAACAAACCAAAAGAAACTGACACCTTAAAGTCTTCAAAGAAGATCAAGAGTAAATATTTTGATAAGTTTTATTAGATGCGAAGAAGTGTGTGATTTTGTTTTCCTTTGCAACACAGATGCAATGTGCATTGGAAATATAGGCAGACAAGGTTCAGTGCAAAATGCATTGTGGTCTTTCTCCCTACTATCAGGTTAGTGAAAAAGTAATTGTGTTTTTTGCCATTACTTTCAATTTTAATTTTCTATCTAATATCTATTAGATAGAATTATGTGAGATATTTCCTGGTATAGGATGTACTTAACTCCTTGGGGGAAGTGTGCCAAATAAAACCTTTAGGGAATACTTTATACATCATATTACCATTCTTCTGTCTCAGTAATTTCTCTGCTTTCCTGCTACTCCATCTTTCCCTCCCTGCCACACTGACCTACTACCAGGTGGTCAGAATGTTAAAGTGGTAAAATAATATAATGGGTGAAAAGGAGACGTAGGGCCTTCCAACTCCCTAAACATATAAATGCTCACAGATATTTTGAAGTCTCAGAATTGACCCAAGTGCTAGCTGATTAAAGGAAGGCTTTCATGGGTCTCAGTGTCAGTCACAATAAGGGTCTGATCTCTGTCCCAGACTCTCCCAACAGATGTTGCTGTAAATGTGAGTTTCTCAAATCTATTGTAGAATGCAGTGACAGACACACTTTCTCTGGGTTTTAGCAGCAGGTTAATTATCCATCTCTTTTTTAACTATACAAACTTTTAAACTTACCCCAATAGCTGCTAAGATTGGTGCTTGATAGATCCACTTGATGTCTCCAGCACTAAGTTCCCAGCACCTGCGACATTGAAAAAAAAAAACTGTCATGAATAAATTGGCAAAGCAAATAGGTAGTAAGAATTAAGTAGAATTTTAAGTTTTACCAAAAACTCCAGCCCCACACTTCCAATTAAGAAACAAATAGACAAAGAAATCTTATCATAAAACACCCAAGCCAGCGGGGCGGGGAAAAAAACATGTGGCGGGTATTGATTTTCATATTATTAGCTACCCCTTGAAGATGAGTAGAGAATTATAAATATTAGTGAATTACTTTTATTGTGACAAAAGTTAAAAACCATGTTTCCAGAGCCACAAAAAGTAATCGTTTTCTAAATGTCATACAATTCATACTTCACTTTTACTATTATTGGAATAAGCCATAATAATTTAAATTCACTGATAGAGAAAGTTCTCTCTCTCAGACATTACAGCAATTCTATTTTACTTCATAAATTGTAGATTCCTTACAATAATGCAAGTTATTCTTATCCATAGTAATGCAATAGAGAATGAATGCAAATTATTCTTGTCCATAGAAATGAAAATTAGCTGTGATGTTCAGTGGAATGTAATTGATTAGTATCCTGAAAATATTGAGTAGTTTTTGCATTTATTTGTAAATTTTGGTATTTATTGTACTGAATGTAAATGTGGTTCTTTAGATTTCTCCTTTGAATCAACCATAACATCTTAGTAGTTCTCTCATTAATTAATGAGGTTAAAGTATCTAGAGAAATGCAACTCAAACCCACAATGAGATATCATCTCACACCAGTTAGAATGGCTACTATGAAAAAGTCAAGAAATAACACATGCTGGCGAGGCTACGGAGAAAGGGAACCCTTATACACTGTTGGTGGGAGCGTAAATTAGTTCAACCACTGTGGAAAGCAGTATGGCGATTCCTCAAAGAGCTAAAAGAAGAGCTACCATTCAACCCAGCAATCCCATTACTGGGCATATACCAAGAGGAATATAAAGCATTCTACCATAAAGACACATGTTTGCAAATGTTCATTGCAGTACTGTTCACAATAGCAAAGACATGGAATCAATCTCAATGCCCATCAGTGATAGACTGGATAAAGAAAATGTGGTACGTGTATACCATGGAATATTATGCATCCACAAAAAAAAAACAGGATCATGTCTTTTGCAGGAACATGGATGGAGCTGGAGGCTATCATCCTCAGCAAACTAACACAGGAACAGAAAACCAAATACCACATGTTCTCACTTATAAGTGGAAGCTAAATGATAAGAATTTGTGAAGACAAAGAAGGAAACAACAGACACTGGGGTCTACTTGATGGGGGAGGGTAAGAGGAGGGGGAAGAGCAGAAAAGATAACCATTGGGTACTGGGCTTAATAACTGGGTGATATAATATTATGTGCAACAAACCTCTGTGACGCATGTTTATTTATGAAACAAACCTTCACATGTACCCCCAAACCTAAAATAAAAGTTAAAAACAAAATCTTTGACAGATGTTCATTTTCTATTTGTATAAGATCCATGAGCTTATCTTAATTTTAAAAAGTTTGTTTTTAACAGTATTTAACTTAAAAATTATATAATTTGCCTATTTTTTATATTTGGTGCTTCCCTTCCACCCTAACTTGAGTTTAAGTTCTACATGGGCAGAGATCACTGTTGTTTTTGTGTTCTGATGTATTGCAAGTCCTAGAACAGTATGTAGGTAGTCAATAAATATCTATTGGATTGAATTGACATCAGCTGAATTCAAATTAAGTTTTACTCATGCTCACCGAATCTCCCAATCTGGTTTGTACTAGTAAAGATCTTACACTAGAATAAATAGCACAGAAATGATAAGAAACTAGCACCACTTGGCACTTTAATATAGCACTTGAAACAGTCTTTTTAAACTAAAGACACATAAATAAAAGTCTTAAGTTTATTTCTCTTTTCACAAAACCCAGTATTGATTGTGGCAATGATAAATAATAAAAAGAAATTTGTGGGATACAATGATAATTTTTAAACTCTAGATAATAAACATAACGAAGTTACTTTTTTATTAATGAGCAAGTTATAGATAATAAAATACCATCTTGACTATTCTTTAAGGGTAAAACATTTTCAATACACACTAAGAACTACATTTTTTTAAAGTTTAACTTTTACATATAGGAATATGTTCTCATTTTTAAAGTCAAACTATATAAAAAGACAGCCATTGAGATGTCTCAATCCTCCCCACATTCCTGTCTGCCTCCTTACAGATAACATCTTCTATTACCTTATTGTGTATGCTTCCAATGCTTCTTCATGCATATGCAAACAAATACAAAGGTTATATTCTTACTTTCCTCTATCATACAAAACTGTCATGTATGCACTATTCTGCAATTTGCTTTTTCCTTTTACAACTGTATTTTTTATTTCTTTGCATATCCATACCAATTGAGCTCAGTAGCTCCGCACTCCACTGGGAGAATATACCACAGCCAAATCAACTGGAACCCTACACTAAAATGTAGTTCTGGTTCAGCCAAACTGAAATGCGCATATTCAATGGACCTGAAGTTTGAATAACATGGAAATTTAAGAACAAAAATGTTACATTTGCATATTATTGAACATTTTCTGGCATTATTTACATGTATCTGTTTTTCACATTATTTAACCAGACAAGAAAGATAAAAGACAATGTTACTGAATTATGCAGAATCACACTACCCTAAAAAAACTTTCTACCATAAGGAAGGTGGCATATATCATGTGACTGTAAATTGAACATTGATTCACTTAGCCAAGATCTAAGCTACAAGGGTTTCAGATTCCATAAATTTTCTTTTCAGTTTTTGACATTTGGTAATATCTTCACAGTCTTCTTTCTTTGCTTTAATGGTATTTTGTCATGGTGTCTCCTAACACATTGGGATTCAATTATGCAATACAGGCTCTATCAAATGCTTGCATTTGGAAGTAGGTCAAAACCAGCTACCTCTAAAAACATAAAACACTTCTCTTTGATGCTTTTCAGTGTCAAAGTTTCAAATTTGCCCTGTGATATAAGAAAGGAAGCTGAGATTTCAAACCTTTTAAAGAAAATGCTATTAATGCTTGTTTTTAGTTAATTCTTCAATGTTCCCACTCACACTGTCTTTGTTAACATGTCCCAGAAACTACTCTCTGTTCAAATTTTTAATAATAAACTTTAACCTTCCAGGAAATGCAGTTCTGGATGGTGAAGCAAGAGATACAAAGGTCTGACTAGAAAGTAGGACTTCCTACAGTCAGGGTTGAAAACAGGTGGGTTGTTCTGCCCAAGGGATCCAGAGAATTGAATTGGCTGAGTACTACCTTCTTTCCACAACTTATACAATCAGTAAGAGTAGAAGAAGTGAGAGAAGCTGACCCCAAAAGCCTATGCAGATGTTCTAGAAATGTCAGATGGCTTCTTGGTCCTTTGCAGCCCCCACCTTTGCTGCTGGATGGTGAAACAAAAATATAGCAAAGAAGTAAAGAAGTTATGGGTTTCTCCTCTCACTGGCATCTCTTATCTCCTTTGAATGAAGCAAAGAGAAGATAATAAGATTACCTTGTAAGGTGTTTTTGCTTTTGTAAGTAAAAAGAAAGAGAACAAAATTGCTCACTGTTTAATTTAATTTGCCCAACCTACTTGATTATCTTAGCTGACCTTAGTAAAATAACACCCTTTTTTTTTTTTTTTTTTTTTTTTTGAGACAGAGTCTCCCTCTGTCGCCCAGGCTGGAGTGCAGTGGCATGATCTTGCCTCACTGTAGCCTCTGCTTCCCCAGTTCAAGTGATTCTCCTGCCTCAACCTCCCAAGTATTTGGAATTACAGGCATGCACCACCACGACCAGCTAATTTTTTTTTTTTTTTTTTTTTTTTTTTTTTTTTTGCATTTTTAGTAGAGATGGAGTTTTACCATGTTGGCCATGCTGATCTTGAACCCCTGGTCTCAAGAAATCAGCCAGCTTTGGCCTCCCAAAGCACTGGGATTACAGGCATGAGCCACCACACCCAGCCCAAATAACACCTAATAGAATTTTAGATCTGAAAGAGACTTCTTTTGTATATCAATAGAGTTTAACGTATCGTTTAAAACTGGGTCTGATATGCTTATCTCTAAATGGCCAAGATGCAGAGAAAATCAGAGGTTTCACTTCGAAAGGCCAGATTAGAAAACAGTGAGTCTCAAATGTAAGACATGAATATGAACCCCATCCATCCTTTGAAGATATTTAACTTCTGTTCTCTCCCGCGAATGTTGTCACATGGCACTATATAGGTCAGATAACACCCAAGAAAACCCACAAAAACTCCATCTATAGAAAAGCTGAATTTTATGTGAAGTTGAATCAGGCAATTTTGAAATCTTCTCAGGTAAGTAGTAATATAGCTTATGTTTATAGGCAAAATTAAATATAAAATGACCCTTCATCCAATTATCCCAGATTTGGGCACTGTAAAATTCAAGATTTTATTCTGAGTAAGTTAGGAAGAAAGTGAAATATTTTGCACGGTGGTCACATGATGTAACTAATTGAATGAATGAGTCAAAATTCTGCTTCAGTCTAGCTGTAAGCTTTGAGAATGTGTCCTGATGTCTCTGGATCACATTTTACTTATCCCTAATACAGGAGGATTGAACCAGAAAATGCCTTCAGTCCTATCATCTCTGAAATTCTGTATCTAGGTCATACAGTTACACATCTCAGAATATGATCATGATAGCATTAATTAGTACCTTTTTACTGATGCCACCTCCCTCCCATGTAAATCAAATAGCAGCTGTTGCAAGTTTTCTTTGCAATTTCCAATCTCACTGTGTATATATAGCAATAATGATGTCAATGTAGATAACATCAACCCTCAATTGTTAACAAATTCAAATAGCATAAAGGGATCAAAGCAAGGAAAAATCCAAAGCCAACAAGTTTTAGAACTGAGGGAAGCTGATGAATGGGGAGCTTTGAAGCAAGTAGGAGGAAGGCTACTCCTAAAGACAATGACTCTGTACAGTTCCAATTTTCAGAAACAGTGAGTGACAGGTTCTTTATAGAGTTTAGGTATTCACAGCGTGTGATATTTTTTTTCAGTGTATAGCAGACAAAATAATTCCTGAAGGAAATATCTAGTAACTCAAAACAATATATTGGCTTCAATAAAGTTCCCAGGAGATAACAAAAAGGGAACTGCTATTACAAAGCATACACAATCTATGGATATTAAATTGTTCTCTATTAATATGAAAGAATTCTTGGCATTACTGCATATATAGGTTAAAACTGCCTCTCTTTAAATTACCTTTTCTTTATCATAAGTGTGTTAATCTGCTTGACATGTGATAGCAAAATACCACAGGCTGGTGCCATAGCAAAATACCACAGGCTGAGTGGCTTAAACAACAGACGTTTATTTTCTCAGTCTGGAGACTAGAAGTTCAAGATCAGGGTGCCAGCATGGTCCATTTCTGGTGAGACCTCTCTTCTTGGCTTGTAAGTAGCTTCCATCTCGCTGTGTGCTCACATGACCTCTTCTTTGTGTGCACAGAGAGAGAGGGAGAGCCAGCCTCTCTGGCATCTCTTCTTATAAGGACACTAATCCTTTCATATCAGGGCCCCACTCTCATGACCTCCTTAACCCTAATTAGGTCCTTATAGACCCTATCTCCAAATACAGTCACGTTGGGGGTTAGGGCTTTAACATGTGAATTTTGGGAGACATAATTCAGTCCATAGCAATAAGCTTGACCATGAGAGCAAAGCGCAGGTACCCGGATGCTTTTCTACTTTTTCCTTTTCTTTCTTTGACTCATCATTATTTAAAATAGAAATAATACCCAAAAGATGAATGTTTTCATGTTCATTCATCATATAGCCCCTCAAGAGAAACACAGACAACTAGGGGACTCTGGTCAAAGTCCATTTGAGACAACTGAAAGCCTTTACCAGGCAGCCTCCCTGCAGTCAGGCATGGAGGCACTTGAGTCAGACAGAAGCAAAGGGCGATTTACAAGCTATCAGACACTTATAAGGAATGATAGGAGATGGGTGGTCAAGATTTTTTCTATTTATATATGATGATCGGGCCTTAAAAGTTACTGGTTCTTTACCCACAATGAAGGTAACGTTTATGGTTTGTCTAAAATGTGGAGTTTACAAAGCCCTTTCGTAATGGCCTCTCATCTAATTCTCAGATCTGTCCCCTGCTAACTCACAGCATTAGTCATGGCCAAGAATATTATTCTCATCTTACAGATGGAAGACTGAGGCTGAGAATAACTGCTGCAAGTCCTGAATGGAAGAAAAACCACATCTCCTTATAACTCACAACTTGCATTAACTCAAACTTTATCATTGCTTAATAGATACTGAGCAAAGAGAGAAAAAATGGTCAGCCGAATCTAGAAGAATTGATCAGCATGCATTGAAGAGTTATCTACTGTAAAACAGGGAATTTCATTTATGCCCATTTGGAATTAATGGTTTGTTGGAAAAATGAGACAGTTACACTTGCACATTAAGAGAAATAAGATGGTAGATAAGAAAGGAATAATTATATAATATGTATACTAAATGCTGCAGGAATATGATAAGGAAGATTTATATGGTGGAATAGTAGATTTCAAACACACTAACAAGGTAGAACATTTGTAGTTACAGTTTTCACCATAAAATGCAAATATATTTAATTTTATCATTTAATGTGTGAAATGCAGATATATTTAATTTTATCAAGTGAATGAGAAAAACATATGCCAGGAGACAACACTGCATATATACATGCAATACAAATACACAGGCATGAGCTCATATGTCAACAAAAAAATGGGAATTGTTGAAAAGTCCATGGTAGGTGATAACCTATTTCTGATTTACAGAACAGAAAGAACTAGAAGTTTCACCTCTCTGAGGTAAAAAGACAAAAGTCTAGACATAGTGAAGATAAGAGAAAAATTGTCTAGTGTACTCTGGACATTTTCCACTGTGCACTCTTGATTACCAGACGTGTTAAATCAACTGAAGAGTGAGAAGCTATCAGTGATATTATAAAAAGAATCCCTCTTCAACTCTACTATTCCACATATAATAAAAATTCCACTTATCTCAATAGAAACATCTTATCTGCCTATAAGTATTTTCTGAATGCCTCTAGAGCCTGAATGTCTGAGATCAAAGTCCTTTTCTATCATTCATGGCTGTGCAACCTTGGACACAACTTCTCTGACCTCAGTTTCATAGAGTTGATAATGAGTTTTAATTTACTTAATTTTGCAAAATTATGAAGTACCTGGAATGTGGTCAGCACTCAGAAATACCAGCAACTGTTTTAATTATTACTTTTCTCCAACATCAGAACATAATTCCCATGTTCTGGTAATTATCTTTACAAAATGCAAATTTGCTGTCATTATCACTGAACAAAGACCAAACATCCTAATCTGGCCTATGAGGGTCTATAAGGCCTCCACCCCTCATCTTTTCTGCAGCCTAATTTGTAAGCTCTAGCTTCAGCAGAAGCAGGTTTCCATCGACTTGACAGGATAAAAATCAAAATATTATAAGCTAGGATTAACGGAAGGATGAGTTTGGCTTTCTAATGAAATAACAATATACAAAAATGCTGTTTTTAAATTCTTTAGGCATTACCTGTGAATACAAATTAATGAAGCAAAAGAATAATACTTGTTAATGAGTATTTAGCACTTACTACCAGTATATTCCAAACTTTGCATTAGGTATTTAACACACATTATCTCATTTATTCTTACAACAACTCTGTAGACAGTAGTATTCATTTTAACTGCATTTGACAGCTGAGAAAACTGAGGCTCAGAGAGGTTAGGTTGTACATCTGCTGTTCCAGAACCAAGAAGTAGCAGAACAAGCCTATAAGACACCTGTACCTGAGCTCCTTCTCAGCACACTCCCATTGAGTGCCAGGTACTACGCTAAGTGTTCACAATAATGTATTAATGCAATTTGTACATTATTATCTCTGCTTTATACATGAGAAACTGATACACAAAGAGATCATGTGTTTTGGGTCCCTTGGTCCCAAACCTAGCAAAGCAGTTAAATCAAGATTTGAACTCAGGTCTGTCAAAATGTAAAGAAAGGATTCTTTACTATTCAATGCAAATGTACCCTTTATACTTAAATGGTTCTTTAAACGTATTAGGTGTACCATGATACATTAAAATGAATCCTTAAAAATGATACATTTTAAATGATTTACAGCATTGTTGCCCTGTACTTTAAAATGATACATTAACTTAGCCCGATGCTACCTGGAAGAACTTAACGACTCACAGTTAGAGATAAATTCCACTTCTAATGTATGTTTATTATTTTAAAATATTTAATTCTGCTACAGAAGATATGATAACAAATGGGAAGGATGAAACCCACAGTTTGCATTAAACAGAGATGAGTTAGTAGACCACATGTGTGTAAAACACAGGTACTAAAGATACATGAGGCAACTGGGCTCTAAATATTCATTATATACTAAATAAACAAGAGCCACGAACAATCCCTGACACACAGAAAGTTCTTAATATTTTTGAGGGCATCGTCAGCCAGTGATTGATGCAACTCCTTCCCACGTGTCCTTTTCCCAAGGGCCACAAATAAAACCCAGAACTTCTCTGCAGGCTAATTCAGAAGCTACCACTGTGGCCAGTGTACTTGCCCCTCCATCTCTATAAGGCAGTAAGTATGTGTCACTGGCCCAGGGCACCAGATTCTGTCTGTAGTTCTGCTTCCTGCCACCTTATCCCTGGTCCTCATAACCACACCATCCACAGGGAAAGCTGATGTGGCAGAGAGAGAGCGGAAGTATGAAGGCTGCTGATGTGGCAGAGAGAGAGAGGATGTGTGAATGCTGCCTACGCTAGGAATCAGGTAGTGTGGTTCTTCAATCTGCTTGCACTAAATCCTAAGTGGATTATCTTACCCATCTCTTTCCACTTGCTTCTTACACTACATTTTAAATTTATTTCATAATCTATGGAGGTCAGGCACCTGCATCTAGTCTGTGAGTGTTTCTGCTCCATGACCTCTGGAATAGACAGCTTGCTGGTAATGTGTTGGAAGCTACCATTGCACCAAGGTAATTTTCTTTGTGGCATCCCTAAAGAGCAATGGCATCAAGAACAGTAGCTAGTGTGAATTCTGAGCAGGAAGCCTGCATCTTGAGGACATCTGAGGTTCTCTCTTTTCCTCTTCCTTTTCACTCACCTCGCATCAGCCAGGGTTGCCCGTGCCACAGCCCATGCTGCAACAAACGCTGCTGGAAACCCTGCAATCAGAAAATGATTCAGAGACTAGATTTATTTTAAGATTAAGGGAATTTTTTCCTCAAATTCACCATACATAGGAATATACTACTAGCAGTTCAGAGAGAAAAATAGACATGAAAATTTCTGATATGTGAACAAGAAAAGTCCACTTAATTTTCAATCGTGTCAGTTTGAGAAATTATCAAGAATATTAATGTTATTTGTTCCTCTAGTCTGAAGATAAAAACTGGCCTAATTTTTATTTGAGGGGTGTAGGGAAAAGCCATATTTGGAGAAGAGTGAAGTTCCTAGGGTTGGAAGTAGGCAATGGTTAGCGCATTTGACTTTGACTCGTGTCACGCTGACCATCATACGTTCTCAAAGACTGAAGCAACAACAGAGACTCCTGAGAAGCTGAGGGATGCTGTTGTTTAAAAACTTAGAACTTTTTCATCCTAAAAATAGAAGGCCTACAGAGGCAAGTTATAAAAATCAGGAAGCTTTAACCAGTTTAGTCTCTTCTTTTAGTTCATATTGGCGCAAGATAGAAGCATTTTCATGCATTAATTAAAAGGAATGCATTTTCATGCATTCCTTTACAGTCTTCTAATCGAGATATTTGTCCTTCATAAGTGCTAAACACCTTCTGGGCTTGCAACATCAAATCCATTATACCAACTTTCTTTTGCCCCCCAGTAAAAGTTCACTGTCCAGCTCATGTTGTAGTTTAAACTCTAACATAACACACACGCAAAATCATAACCATAACTTTTATGCAACACTGCAGTAGGGAACTGAAAGATTTAAGAGATGACTTTTCTTATGTAGCCTTTATGAAAGAGGTTTAAATAAAGGATATACAGAAACCATAAGGAAAACATTTTAGAATCTAGGAAGCACCTTACAAAAGGGGAAAACAAAATTTTGGTCTAGGCAAGAACATTTTTTATCACGCATACTTTTAAATTCTTTACCTTTAAAAAAACACATTTGTAATTTTTTAGATATTCTTTCTTAGTAACAAAGTGAACAAAAAATAGGCTTAGAAAAAGAAAATTTTCAGAAAAAGATGAAAATAATGATATGCACAATCATGTCTTTGGTCTCCTTGGTGACCATCTAACTTAAATTCAGCCTGCCTATATTTCTACTGAATTTTATGATTCTATATTCCAATTTTATTTCTTGTTTCTATAGTATTCTTTTTTTAATCTGCTCAAATTCTGTGTTCTAGGAATTTTTTGTCAAAATAGATCTACCTAATTCTGTTTATTTCTTAGGTTCAGTTTGCATATTCTATGTATCTATCAATCACATTTCTCCATTAGTCATTTATTAAGTGTCTACTTATGTATCAAAGATTGTTCTAAATCATATAAATAATGAACAAATAAACAATATCCCTGTTTTCTAAAACTTATATTCTGGTGAAGCAGTCAAAATTAACAAAGCAACTTCAGTTGCTTTTGGTTATGAATTGGTGCTATGAAGAATAAATAAAAGTGATACTGTGTAATGGGGAGGGGACAGCGGCTTCTGGTAGGATGGTTAGATATAAATGCACCATACAGCCTGGCATAGATCCTACCATATGGCCTGACATAGATCCCTCAGCTGTTCTGTCTTAGTTATCTTCAAAAAGTGTCTGCCTGTCTTTCATCAATTTTCACATTTTATCATTCTTATATCTGCATCTTCTGCTTCCTTTACAGTCTTCTAATCAGGCACTTCCTAAATGCTGTTCTATACAATATTTACTAATGGTGCTTGAGTTGGCATTATGTTTTAGATGATAATTACATCAAATATGATACATAGGCACTATGTCTTTATGGAATTGGCTTTTCTCATCTTCTTAGAGAATCTTATGCATAACACTAGCATAAAGACTATCATGGAAGAATAAAGAACAGAACACCACTTTGGGATCCTTTAAGGATTTTTGATCACCAGTCTTAATATGACATTGTTACATAATTTAGAACACAGAAATAAAGGCAAAAATACTTGACATGTAAATGTTATTTTAAATTTAAATGTTAAATTAAGTAAATTTAATATAAATTTAAATGTTATCCAATATGTGCATTTACTGAAAGTTTAGTTATTTTTCTTTTTTTTTTTTTTTTGAAACAGAGTCTTGCTCTGTCACCCAGACTGCAGTGCAGTGGCACGATCTTGGCTCACTGCAAGCTGCGCCTCCCAGGTTCACACCATTCTCCTGCCTCAGCTGCCCCAGCAGCTGGGACTACAGGCGCCCGCTGCCACGCCCGGCGAATTTTTTTGTAGTTTTAGTAGAGACGGGGTTTCACCGTGTTAGCCAGGATGGTCTCGGTCTCCTGACCTCGTGATCCGCCTGCTTCGGCATCCCAAAGTGGAATTATTTTCATAAGACATGTCAATACAATATAAATAAGTTTTGTGAAGACAAAACTTTAACTTTAAAATAACTATAAATTTAAAATGTTGAATATGATACATATGATCACAACAAGAAAACAAACAAACAAAATAACTTGAAGCGTCAGAGTGCATGCATCTTGTGTGGGAGACTTTAACACATGTCTCTGTGTTTAAACACTTACTGCCAAGTGGATGATCAAAAAATGTTTGCTGGATTAAGATATTTTATAAAAGGAATAAAATGGGAGTGTGGAACCATCTCCTGATTATTTTCATGGAACACATTATGTGAAAATATTCTATGTAAGATGGTATTACTAGGATAGGTGCTTTTATATGATGATATGTACATACTGGTGTTTCATCTGACAGTTGAAAATTAAGGATGGCTGCTAATATAAAAGTAAATTACCATATTTAGTAACAATAAAAAAAGACTTACCTTTTACATACAGAATTAAAATAGAGGAAAATGTGTAGTTGAAATAAAATGGAACTAAGAATAAAGCACCTTATTTATGGGAAAACTGAGACAAGGATGGGGAAAATTAACAATGTGCTTGGTTGAAAGAACAGGAACAGTTATCACTAGTATTCACCTTTACTTCTCTATATATCTTGTTTTATAATAAAAAAATGTAAAAACAGCCATTTTAAATATTTGCCTTTAATTTAGTAAAGGTCAGATATGACACCTATTCTTCTCGAGCTTGTCCTTTCCTTTCCTTCCAATTTATTTTTATGAATCATCACAATCAGATTGCGCATGGTCGCTCACACCTGTAATCCTAGCACTTTGAGAAGCCGAGGCAGGAGGATTGCTTGAGGCCAGGGGTTCAAGACCAGCCTGGGCAACATAACAAGACCACATCTCTAACAAATAATAAGAAATAAAATAATAAAACATTTAAAAAGGAAAGGATCATCACAATCAATATAAGTGTAACTCCACACATCACTACAATGTGACTAACAGTAGTATTTATTTATTTATTTATTTTTGAGACGGAGTCTCGCTCTGTCGCCCAGGCTGGAGTGCAGTGGCCAGATCTCAGCTCACTGCAAGCTCCGCCTCCTGGATTTGCGCCATTCTCCTGCCTCAGCCTCCTGAATAGCTGGGACTACAGGCGCCCGCCACCTCGCCAGGCTAGTTTTTTTTTGTATTTTTTAGTAGAGACGGGGTTTCACCATATTAGCCAGGAAGGTCTCGATCTCCTGACCTCGTGATCCACCCGTCTCGGCCTCCCAAAGTGCTGGGATTACAGGCTTGAGCCACCGCGCCCGGCCAGTAGTATTTATTTAAGTGTGAGCAATGATGAAGAAATTCGAAAAATAAAATATAACCCAAATAAACAAATGTCTACGTTCATTATTGAATTTTCTATCAACACCTTTTCCAACTCCTAATAATTATGTGGGTATACAGATATAATTTTGATTTGAAGGAAGGCAAACTACCACAAACTGTCAAAAAAATTTCCAAAGGATCCTAAAAAAGCAAAATATTATCTTTTTTATTTTTACAACTGCTAGTCAAAGATAAGAAAGAGCCTTAAAACAGATGAGCTGTCTACAAAAACACAGTTTTAAATGTGATGATTATTTCATAATAAATAAGTATAACAGTAAATTGATTTTCTTTGTCTTCTTAAAGGTTATTAATTAGCTAGTAGAAAGTTCAGCATTCTTTACTTCACATTTCAATTGTTAAGAAAAAAAATTAAGGCAAAATAGGGCAAACATATATTCTTATTTTGGAGAAAAAAAAAACTTCAAATTTAGTTATGAGCTACTTAGTGAATTTTTTTCCTATGCTGAGCACCTCCTAATTTAAATATTAAAATAGCAATTGAGATCTGCAACTGTTAATCTCCAACTTCTTCTCAATTTTAACCACATATGAGTTTTAATTTCGCTTAATTTTTAACAAGCAAACAATTTCTTCTCTCCATGTCATGTTGAGTCAGTGCCTAATCCAGTAATCCCCCTTGTACTGCTAAATCATTTTTGGAATGAGAACTGAATACTTTTTTAATTACTTATGCCAAAAGGAATTTGAATAATTTCCTTCTAAAACACATGGTAAGTCCACACAATTAGTTTGTAATTTGTATTTGTTAAATACAGTCAGGATGGTCCTACAAATTCATTTCTGGCACTCTCATCATATGACCTAGAAATACAAACCAAAAATATATCATTATAGCTTAGAAATTCAAAAATAAAAATTTTTAAGATAAAATTATTGATAAAGTAGAACACTGGCATTTAGTTTTACATGTGTATGGCTTACAATGAGTTCTCTTACATTTCCTCCAAAGAATCCTCTCAAGAATCTGGTCTAAGAACACTAACCACAAATAATTTTAAAAGTTCGTCACCACTGGGAGAATCATAGACTTGATCTTAATTATTTTTGTCTAAGAATAGAACAATAAAAGAAAGGGAGATAAAAATAAGAATGGGAGGGATTGTTTCAGGAAAATGGCTGTAGGGATGCTAACAATGGGCATGACAGAATGTCATCATATCCATCATCCAGTTTGGAAGGAATGGAGATATAAATGCCTTACCCCAGCCTATCAAGATGAAGCCCCATAGATATTTGGTGTCCGAAAAGAAAGCCACAAAAATGAGACTATGCAGGTAGAGACCTTCCACCAGGATCCAATAATAGTTTGTAGCCAGGAAGTAAATAAACATCACAACAGCCATCTTGCACCCGATCTATTACAAATAAACCAGAATTGCATCATATTAGAACTCTTCGTTGTACTGGATGCCAAGATTAGACCACTAAAAAACAAGTCTTCAGTTTCTTTTTCAGGTTAATATGTCTCCTTTACACAGTAAAGTCAAAACTGTTGACAGGCCAAAACAGTTATTTTAATGCATCATTTTTCGAGACATGAACTTGATTCTATTCTTAAAATACGTTTTTTCTTTAAGAAGTTACCCAAAAAAATCACCTTTTCTCAATTTTTTCACTTTATAAAAATAATACATGACCATCACAGAAAATTAGGAACACATAGAAAAGCATAAAGAAGAGAATGTTACCCACATTTCTAGCTTGAATTTATTGTATTTTGGTCTTTTTATGCAGCTATTGCTGCAAAACAAGCTGCCCCCAAAGTTAGTGACTTAAACAGTGAATATTTAACATATCTCATAAATTTGTGGATGGGCTGGGTGGTTTGTCTGATCTGGGCTAGGCTTGTCTGGGCTAGGCTCACTTATTAGAGGTCTACTCTCAATTGGTACACTGTTGCTTCCACTTCCTTCTGTTGAAGAAAGCAAGTCACAGTGGCAGCCCAGAATCAGAATCAGCAGGGATCATAAAGTTACAGGGCAAAGGCAAAGATCCAGATGGGGTATTAATTCACACTATCAAGACAATCCATCTACTATACCTAATTTCAGATATATTGCTTCAATGATCTAATTGAGTGAATCACTGGATCAATCTACTTACTACCACCAGGACCTTCAAGAGCAGAATCAAGTAACATAAAATTTTATATTGGAACAAGTCATTGAGTATTTAATAAAGGGACTAAATATCATGGGCTTTTAAATTGCAAGCTTCTGGTTTTGCTGATGGGTTTTTACTTTTGAAAGTGGTGAGGCCCATGACAACTGCTGTGGTGCCTACACTAAATACCATTCCAATGTTGTGCATTTTGCAGTTTCCATTCCAGAATACTCTTGAGGAAAAAACCCAAGAACTTTTAATAAAATGATGATTGATTAGACATGAAAGGACAGAATTGAGGTAGAAAACATCACTATATAAATTGATAATCCATTTTAGTTAGTTCAGAGATAAGCAAAAGCAAGTTAACATATGTGTTGTGGACTGTAAAATTGTACTTATTTGTAATGTTATACAAATTAGTAATGAGAGAAAATGGTGAAAACACTTACATATTGTGATTTGTCCACAGAAGGTGCTTCAATGGAATTTTGTGGGTCATCCTGCATTATTAGGGACTCCAGCTCCTTTACTCCTATGTGAGTGTGGACTACTCTGTCTTTGACAAAGATGCTTGTAGCTCTCAGCATGAAAGACACAAATAAGTGCATGTGGATATAGTTCCTATTGCAATGCAATCGTCTATGGAGAGAAATATTCAGTATTCAAATTTGGATAAAATTTAAAATGGGGAAAAATACCCAGAGCGACTGCTGCCACCACCAACCAGCCTGCTCCCCTCCAGCAGGGACTGGTTCAAGACTCCAAACAAATTCCAAAATCTGCAGATACTCAAGTCCTTTATATGATATACTGCAGTATTTGCATATAACCTATGCACATCATCTTGTTACTTTAAATCATCTCTAGATTAGTTACAATACCAAATACAATGTGAATGCTATGTAAGTACATGTTATACTGTGTTGTTTAGAGACAAATGACCCCAAAAATAAGCATGAAAATGTTCAGTACAAACACAACCAAACTTTTTTTTTTCCTGAGTATTTTCCATCCACAGTCTGTTGAATCTGGGGATGTGAAATCCCAGTATATGAAGGGCCAACTGAATTGGTGCTCAAAATTTTGTAATGATTTAGATTAAGTTGAATGGAATTGGACACATGTTAAAGTGTATAAAAAATAAACCATAACAAAAGCAATAAATATTGTTTCTTTATGTGCTGATATCCAATAATTTGGGGGATTATTTCAGATGAATTTTTGTTCAATACCACCAAAATCACTTGGGAACTCATTCAACTAGATGCTGTCTCACTTTACAACAAATATACTGCAATACATACTTATTGGCTTAAAGGTTTCATACTACTTTGATGCTTTAAGTTTTTAAACCAAGAACCCTGAATTTGTCATGAAAAATTAATTGTCAAATAATATAATAACATCAGGCTGAATTCGAAAACTTGCATTTGAGGAAAACATTTGGAAAATATTGTGAGACCGCTATGTCTTCTCTGGATAGAAAAGAGAATGTGTCCCTTCACGGAGAAAGTGATAGGCATCGCTCACCTGAAGTAACCAATGATGAGAATAGCCACAGCCAAGGAACCAAAAGAGATGGAGTAGCCAATAGTATACATTACATAGAGGCGTTCAAAGAATTCTTGCTGCAAGGGAAGAGATGCTCATGTATGATACAGGACTATTTTACCAACAAACTGGCAAAGAAATAGCATGCCATTTTTGGAATCTTATTTCTAATTCTCTTTAACTTTTTTGAGCTGTAATTAGAATGCAATAAAATGTAGAGATCTGGAATGAGCGTTTTGACAGGTTTTGACAAACCAAGTTCATTCGTGTCCCTTGCTAGTCAAAAAAACACCCACCATCCACCCCCAGGAAACCACTGTTCAATATCTGTCACCACAAATTAGCTTTCTCTGTTCACATACTTCATACACTTCTTGGCTACTCTTAGACTTCTTAGGATTACACGATACAGGATATACTCTTTTGGTCAATATACTGTTTTTTATATTCATCGATATTGTTACCTGTATAAATGGTTCATTCTTTTCCAATTATTTCATTTTAAAATAATTAGATATTTTAAAATATAAAAGAAGTAGGAAATAGTGTAAGAAAAGCCCCAGGTTCCCCTCACCCAGTATTCTCCAAAGCTTACATCTTACATAATTTTACTAAAATATCAAAATCAGAAATTTAGTATTGATGTAATGTGCATATTTATAGTTCTATGTCATTTTATTATATGTACATTTTCAGAATCATTACTGCAATCAAGTACAGAATGATTTCACCAGCACAAATTCTCCCTTGTTCTGTCCCTTTATAGTGACACCCCCCTCTCCACTATCCCAAACACCTGGAAACCCTTAATCTGTTTTCTATCTCTATAATTTTGTCATTTCATAAATGTCATATAAGTAGAATTATACAGTATGGGATCTTTTAAGATTGGACAATGGTGTAAAAATGTGATTGGACAAAAAGGATATAAACTAACACTAATAGACCGAATGGGGAAACCCAGCAAAGGTTTTCCATGTTTCGATCAGGCCAATCCAATGAAGTCTCCATAAAAGGGCCAAGAAAATGGGATATAAAGAGCTGCTAGACAGCTGAACTTACAGAGGCTTTCAGGAAGGTGAACAAGAACTCATCCATTTACCAGAAGGGTGATGCACCCCAACTCCGCCAGAACAGAAGCTCCTGCACTTCAGACTCTTCCAGACTTCACCCTATGTGTCTCTTCACCTGGCTGTTTATTTGTATCCTTTAAAATATCCTTTATAATAATATATAGTAAATGTAAGTGTTTCTCTGAGTTTTGTGAGCTGCTCTGTCAAATTAATCAAGCCTAAAGAGGGGTTTGTGGGAACCCCAACTTGAAGGTCATTAGTCAAAAGTTCCAGGGGCCTGGTCTTGCAATTGGCTGCTGCCTTGAGCTTAGTGAGAACTGTGCATCTCTAGGAGATTTCTCTCAGCTTCCCTGCCCTTCTCCTGGCCTGTGGGCTGTATCAGTCATGCAGTTAGCAAGGGCCCCATGTGCCTCAAGAGATGCCTCTCAGCTCCTCTGTCCTGATCCATGCCTTCAGTCAACTGCTGCCTTTCACTCTGTGAGAGCCCTGTGCACATCTCAAGGAATTTCTCCGAGCCCTCTGCCTGCCCCAGCCTTTGGCATACTTTCCCCACGCACTCGTTTAAGACCTCACAGCAAAGAATTGCCTGGTGGATCATAGCTCACTAAGACTAGGGCTTACTCCTTGGGATTCTAAGCCTTTATGCCAGCCCTTGTCTGCTAAAAGTTGGTATAAAAGTTTCTCTTTTCTCTTTATCCCCTTCAATGGCCTGTTTTCTCCCCTTGTACTGTGGTCCTAGGGATACACGCAGCCATGGGTCCCTTCCCTCATAGGAAGGGCTTGCCCATTTCTGGAATTTAGTTCATTTAGATTTCTTGGTATCCTCAACTCATTTTTACAGATTATTAATTTTGCATCTAACCCAACTTATTGTTGCAACTGCCTACAATCTGACTGGAAGAAGGAAGACTTTGCCTCTTGTTTCTTTTAAAAAATATTATTTACTACTTATTATTTTCTCTTAATAAAATAGTAAAACTTTTCATAGAAAATATTTGAATACTGTGTAAAATACAAAAGAGAGGAGGAAAAAAAAATCTTACAAATTCTAACCAATCAGAAAGAAACACTGTTAGTACTTTATGTACTTCACATATATCTTGAAGTTGCTGTTATTATCTTAAGAGATGGCATCTCCCTATGTTGCCTAGGCTGATCTTGAACTCCTGCCCCAGCCTCCCAAGTAGCTGCAACTACAGACACAGGCCACCATGCCCAGCTAGTACTTCATGTATATCATTTCATTCTATTTCTGTGAAGTATTGCCTATTATTTTAAGCATCTGCATTCTCAATTTATGTACAAGTTTATTCCTGAATTTTTTGGGAGACAAAATAATTGTCCAAGGCTGCAAACTCTATATACCATTTATATGCATATATTTGAGTTTATTTAACCAGTTCTTCATTAGAAATGTAAACTTGTTGAAACATTTATTATAATAATTATTTGTTTGATGAACATTTTTTCCCATTCAATTCCCCCATTCTAAATCCTTATGCTTGATTTTAGAAGTAAATTTATAAGATCAAAAAATATGATTCCTTTGAAGTTTTTAAATATATACTGCTAAATTGCTTTCCAAAAGTACATCTAGCCATTGGATAGGAGATGTATTATATGGTAGTTTCTACTGTATGCTACTGTTTTAAATATCACACTCCAAAAAATTTAATAATCTTGTCACTTATCATTAGAATTCCTTCCCTTTTTTTTACTAAAATAATTATCTCATTTTGCCATTCCAACTATATGAAAATGTAGAGAAAAAAAAATAGTGCTCAAAAATATCTTAGTCCTGTTTTCCTGACAAAAATGTGGCATTTATTCTAAATGTACACTTTTTTAGTTTTTTGCTTTCCCTTCTTTATAAAAAAATTTTATTAGTCATTAATAATTTATATCTCATACATAAGTAATATCATTTTGCCCTACAGTGTGTCAAAACTTCAGGAGATATCTAGTGATCTTGTTAGACATATTTTGTTTTCTTGGGTTTTCCCAAATTATTACTTAAAGGTTCCAAACAATAGAAAACATTCTTTGTGTTTTTAATTAAGGAGATTAAATTATACTAACACAATTCTTCAAATTTTCTATTAACTTTTAAATCATTTTACATAAACTAGTACATATATTGAGTACATCAACCATCTTTAGTTATTTTTATTCTTAAAATACACAGTAATCACAGAAAATGGTTTTAAGATTAGAGTTCAGTATAAATAAAACCATGATTTAATTTAATGGCCATTAACAGCTCTGAAAGGTTTGCATTTTTCATCATGTAATGCAAAAATAAAGATAATCACAGAGTACACTAAGTATCAGTGAATGTTTATTTCTATCAATGAGACTGAAATTATTTTGAAGCATTTTAGCTTAACTGAATGCTGACATTAGTTCCATTGTAGAGTACCTAACAATCTCCTCATATTGACTTATTTTATCTAAGAAGCTTTTCAACAATTAAACAGATAACTGAAAGTCTTTCAGCCAATTCCTAAAGAACTCATTAAGGTAGAAAGTTAAGATAGGAAGTTCTATTAACGCAAAATCAAACAAAGAAACTTTCAACTCACTACTTCTCTTGCTGCTGTTCTGCCTCCCTACCTCCCCAAAACATCACCAGACATAAAGAAATATGTCAGAAATTTGAAGAGTTTTTGTATGATGGACTATTCTCAGAGTTTTCATAAAGATCATTTATACGCTAATTTATCACATTAACTCTTAGCATCATATGCATTTATCATCATGCATTTTTACTCACGAGGTCTAAGTGGTATAAATTTAAACATGACTTTTAAACCAACTTTTATAACTTAAAAGTAACTCTCTAAAATATCCCAAAGTTTACATATGATTTCTATATTGGAAACAGCCCTGATGTGAAATTAGGACGTAAGGGCTCTACTTTAAACCCTGTTGTCACCGAGCTATGTCACTTTGACTAACACCTAATCTCTGGTTCTCAGTTGACTCACATCTCTGAAATTAAGATATTGTGCTGGAAGATTTATATGATGCCTCTTGCTCCCGTTTAATCCCACAATTCTAGTCTTTTATATGCTAATGAAATCATCTATTGGTAAATCTTATGAGGTGGAAAATACACCTCTAAAATGCAAAGGTCCTTCTGGAATATACAGATGAGATGTAGCCATTCATACGTAACTAAGAAGAAACCATGAATCATGTTACTAACTACCTACTGGGATTTTTATTCATAATACAGCATAATGTAATGCAATGCAAACAATGTAATGTAACATAATAAACATAATATACACACAGGTATAAGTATGGATGTATGTATCTCAGTCCGGTAGCTCTAGGCTATAGAAAATATCAGAATGATTGATATGCATCTGAAAATATTGCAACATTGCTTTTATCTTTTATGATCCTTGTGTCGTGGAATAAGAGGGTTTTTATATATAATGGTTGGCAATTGAGAATTGCATTAAAACATTATTCTGCTTTCCCTTAGGAATTCACAAATAGAAAAATTCCATTACCTTTCCTATGCTGATATCTGGCTGCAGAAAGCGAAGGCAGTCTGAATAATTGGCCCATGTTTTATTTAAGCTGTGCATAAAATCCCATGTTCCATTGGGGTTACAGTGTCGGAAAGCAACTCCTGTAAAGACATGAAAGATGCTGAGATTGCTCAGTTCCCTTAGAATCTATTACCAAGAAAAAGGATTAGTAAATGTTTGTTTTAAATTAATCATTTCATAAAAATTCACTACCTTTATGGTTGAAGTCATAAATATAAGGAGGGCATGGAACAGCCAATATTTTCCCCACTGTTCCTCTGGGCCAGCAAATGAGTCCATCCCATTCAGGGAAACAATTTCCTTCTAATGAGAAAAAAATTGAAGCAAATAAGCAAAGAAAAACGTAGTTGGAACCACAGAACAAATGCATTCAAAATACAAAATTTTAGGTCATTGTCTGTAGCAAAATTAAAACAAGTTGGTAGTTTTTGAAACTAGATAGGATAGATATGATGTAAATGTCCCAAAATTCAACTGTGTGGCTTCATCAAAGGCCCATTCATAGGAACATTTGCTTTGCATACATCAAAAATACTCAAATTATTCTAGCATACTAGTTATGATAGCTATAGCAATTAATTTATAAGAAACATTGGAAATCACTGTGAACTACTTCTGTGGTAAAGTTTTTCTGATCATCATAGTTGTAGCTACATTTTTACACTAGATTCTTGAAAACTGTTTTTAAAGAACATAACACCTAAAGCAGCACACTTCACTGGCAAGCCCCAAGACTCAGGTTTATCTTTTTTACCAATACTTTTCCTTGAGTCTAACATTCATCTCAAATGACATTCTCATAAACTCTACTCTTCTCAAGATGAATCCAGAACTTCATCACTTCCCACAACATCCACTGCCACCACAATAGTCCAAGCCACTTCATCTCCAACCTGAATGAGTGCAACAGTCTATGACTGGCCCTCCTGATTCCAACATTTCTTTCTGCAGGACAGTTCTCAGGGTGGCATTGAATGAACTCAATTCTCCCTGGCCCTTTTTCTTGTAGTTCTCAAGAATAACTGTAGAATGTGCTAGGAATGCAACATGCTGAGATAAGGGGTGAGGAACTGCCTGGAACAGTCCAGGCTCAGTTGCAGGCCCTCCCAGAAATAGGATGTCTCCAGATATTAGCCCAGTGCACTGTGTGTTCCCTGAGGTATATAACCAGGGTTGGGCTGTTTTGTGGGGTCCCTCTGCTGTGGTGCACACAGGTCATGAGCAGTTGAGATTCCATCCAGCCCAGGCAGCTTTCCCAAACCGTGGGGCACCAGTTCCCAAGGACTCCTAGGCTTCTGTTGTTCCTTACTGCCTACCTGTGAGTAATAAACCCGTTTCATATAACTCATGTGCTGGGTATTCTGCCTCACTGGACTCAGACAAGTTGGTAACTAGTGCACAGTAAATTTGCTTCACACTTTCTTTCCTTTATTTTTGACACAATAGCCCCAAATCCTCCAACAGCTCCCCATCTCAAAACATAAGTTTCTATAAGGCCTGAAGTGCCCACAGGATCTGCCCTCTCACCCAGACCCACCCTTATCTCCTACATATTTGCACTCAAATGTCAACTTCTGAGTAAACACGCTCATCTAAAATTGCATCCCAAAATGTTCCTTATACCTTTTCCTGCTGTATTTTTCACCTGAGTTCTCATCACCTTCCAGTATTGGGTGTTATTTTATTATTATATTCCTAAGTCACAGGATTTAAGAAACCTGAGGGTAGAAATTTTTGCCTGTTTTGTCTCAAGCTTTAGCCACATTCCTGGAATGCACCTGGCACTTGGTGGAGGATTAACAAATATTCAGTGTCAATTCTCTGTGCTCTTGCAGGACTCCTTTCCATTAGTGATGACCTGAACTTCCAGGAAGACAGCCTGTCAGCCAAATTATACCCCAACTTCTCAAAAAGAGATACCTTCAATGACTGCTGTATTCATTTTCTGTTACTACTGTAACAAATTACCACAAACTTCACAGCTTAAAATAACAGAAATGTGTTTTTTCACTATTTCTGTAGGTCAACAGTCTGCTGGGCTCAGCTGTTTCTCTCCTTGTAGACCTGTGAGGCCAAAATCAAGGGCTGGGCAGGGCTGCATACCTCTCTGGAGGCTCTGAGGGAGTATCTCTCTCCTTGTTCATTTGGGTGGTTGGGAGAATTCAGCTCCTTGCAGACATAGAACCAAGGTCCCCATTTCCTTGCTGTCAGCTGTCAGCTGAGAGCTGTTCCCAACTTCCAGAAGCTGCTTGCTTTCCTTGGCTCATGGCCCCCTTCTTCCGTCTTCAAAGTCAGCAAGGCAGGTTGAGTCCTTCTCACATTTTTAATCTCTCCTCCTCTCTCATTTTCTGCTTCAACTCTGATTCTTTTGTCTTCCTCTTCCACTTTAAGGAGCCCATATGGTCACATGGAACCCACCCAGATAACCCAGAAAAAGCTCCCTCATTTTAAGGTCCAGAACCTTAATTCTATCTGCAAAGTCCCTTCTGCCATGTGACACAGCATACACAGGCACAACAACAGGTATTAGGGTAGAAGTTACTTGCCACCACAAGTACTACCCATTATAGCTCTCCCAATTTTTTAGTTACCAGTTACACTAACTGTGCTGAGGACTTTTGTTCTAGCTAATGTTCATGTTGTCAAGTTGTTTGCTCAGTTTTAAACAGTCAGCATAACAGAACCTTACAGAAACACTCATCTCTACAGAAAAAAAAAATCAGTTATAAACCCAAAATTAACTTCTTAGTGTCCACCATATCACACAGAAACAAATACTTGATTTGCTTTGTGCATTGCTGAAGCAATAAGAAAAGAAAATGTCTTTCCAAAAACATTTTCTTGGAAAAAGCCTTGCTTTGCTCACATAATAAAAGCCTGAGCTTTACATAGCACAGGCAAGGCAGGAGCCCATCCTACTGGCTCCTGCTTCTGGTGCACAGCTCCACCTGCCTCTCTTTCCACCATTATATGCTTTGTTGTTTGTATGTTTTCATTTTCATTTATACAGAATGTAATGACTCCACCTCTCCCAACAACTTTGCCCTCAACACTGTATCTTGATATCTTTCAATTCACCTTTTCATTAATAAGTCACATGTCTTTATATATCCGGACTGCCCAGTCAGTATGTGCCCAGTATCTATTGTGTATTCTACATGAATTGGACCTGGACACACATTCTTATTTCTTGGCAACTAGCTATCCCTCCAAAATGTATGCTGCAATGTCATGTGCTATTTTCTAGCAAAAGCCAATGGCCAGTTTATTCTATAATTATATACTTTTTAAACTGCTATGAAAATTTTTTTTCCTCCTACTCTAACAGGGACAGTTTTTCTCATTCCCTACAAGATACCACCTCACACATGTACGCACAAGGACATGCTGCCCAATTTTTAGAAAACCAACAGTCTCCCAAAATATTTCTGTAGATCATGCTTATTTTTGTGGTTGCTCTTTGACAAAGACAGTAGTGAATATTCACAAAAGGTTGGAAAAAATGAAGACACCATGAACTTCACATAGAAAATATAAATTTTTTTTTGAGACAGAATCTCACTCTGGAGTTAGTGGCATCATCTCAGTTCACTGCAACCTCTGCCTCCCGAGTTCAAGCAATTCTCCTGTCTCAGCCTCCCGAGTAGCTGGGACTACAGGCACCTGCCACCATGCCCAGCTAATTTTTGTATTTTTAGTAGAGATGGGGTTACACCATATTGGTCAAGCTGGTCTCGAACTCCTGACCTCAGGTGATCCACCCACCTCGGCCTCCCAAAGTGTTGGGATTACAGGCATGAGCCACTGCGCCCAGCCAAAAATAAAGATCTTAACTAGCATTCTCTCCTTGATCATCATTGCCATCCAATGTGAGTTAATACTTGCATTATTTGGCAAGGATCTAATTAATTGACTAATGGCTCCCAATCTCTCTTTATAAATTAGTACCATTAATTATAACTCTGTAATTATTTTTGTGTGCCAGGACAAACTAATTATGAGTGAAGCTTGTCAAAACATGACATTTACACAGAACAATCTAAAATTTGGAGAATGTTTTTCTCTTTTCAAATAAAATGTGACCACATTTGAAATAATAATATTTTGGATCAATAATATTTTGGTCTTTGTCTTTTAAGTACTTGAATAGTTTTATAGCTGAATAGTTGCATTTATATGTCCTTTTCTCTCTTTCATAAACATTAGGAAAACTTTTATGTTATTATGTTCTTTTATTAAAAATCTTTCATAAATAAAACAGAAAATCATATACTCATAACCTAGCATTGGCAGCTGCTAATATTTTGCAAGAGTTAATCTAATTTATTTTTTGCTACAGATTTTCAAAGTATAGACAGTCTGACAGCTCACTCCTAAATATTTTGATACTTATCTCTTAATTTTAGAAGAATGTAAAAATTAAAATTCCTTAAATTAGCTACAGAATTCAAAAAGTCATTCTAGTGTTTTACAACTTTAAAGTAAAGAGCACTTGAGTCAATTTATATATAATGAGACATTTTAATTGAAAGGTAAACCAAAGTTTGACCACATTTAATTCTGTCTTATTTGCATAGAAAAAGATCTCTATGCAAATAAGGATCTTGAAAAAAGTGTTTTTTCTCTTTTAGTATTTATTCATCTACATGCTTCACATCTTTTGCATCTTCACAAATTTTATATGTGACCTAAGTTTACAACCAGTTAATTTATTCTTTTTTGTATAATTCATATGATGTGTGACTGATGCACACTTGCTTATCCTGGCCCATCCTATTTCCTCTTTTGAAATGTCTTTGTGATGGTTAATATTAGGGTCGACTTGATTGGATTGAAAGATGCCTAGATAGGTGGTAAAGTATTGTTTCCGGGTGTGTCTGTGAGGGTGTTGCCAGGGGAGACTCACATTTCAGTTAGTGGACTGGGAGAGAAAGACCCACCCTCAATGAGAGTAGGCACCCTCCGGTTGGCTAGAACAAAGCAGGGGAAAGAAGGTGGGATCAGCTGGCTTGCTGAGTTTTCATCTTTCGCCTGTGCTGGATGCTTCCATCCATTTCTCCTGCACTTGGACATCAGACTCCAGGTTCTTAGGCCTTTGGACTCTTGGACTTACATCAGTGGTTTGCTGGGGGCTCTCAGGTCTTTGGACATGGGCTGAAGGCTTCCCTGTTTTTGAGGCTCTTGAACTTAATTGAGCCCCTATTGTCTTCTTTCTTCCCCAGCTTGCAGATGGCCTGTCATGGGAATTCGCCCTGTGATCATGTGAGCCAATTCTTTCTAATAAACTCCCTTTCATATATATGAATATCCTATTAGTTCTGTACCTCTAGAGAACTTTGACTAATACAGTCTTACTTTCCCCTCATCACATCTTCTTTACTTTTAACTACTTCTTTACTTTTAAGACGAGATCATTATTCTTCCAGGAAGCCTTCCTTGATTAAAATTCATCTTCAGTGGTTCTACAGTTGTCAAAATACCTTTGTTCTTAAAATTATACACCATCCTGAAAGATGCCTGCCTTCCCTATTAAACCATTAACCCCACAGAGAAAAGACAGAATCTTATTCATACTTTTCAGAGCTTACAACAGAAGTAAAACACTCTGGGCATATAATAATACTTGTTGAACTGTTAAAGGGACACTGATGATGATAATGTTGGCCTAGGTGATCTCTGAAATATCTTCTAGCTCAACAGTGTATAAGATTTCATAGAAAACAGCTTACTCAGCCATCATAGATAATAATGCTTTCAAATTTTTTCATAATGATGTATCTCCTTGTTAGATTTCCATATCTAAGATATTAGGATCAGCATTCTTTAGAAGTTGCATGAGTGATTCCCTTTTCAGACACTACTAGACTAGCCATTCAGAAAGCTTCCTTTTAGTACAAGATATCTACAAAGGCTATATTAATGCAAAAGCCTTCTTTCTTTAAATATGGCTTAGCTGGCTATAAAGTAAAGGAATAGATTGTAGGCCAGAAACATAGGAGCAGCAAGCTCTACATTTGGGGTTTACTTTAGAGGCTTCTACTAACCTGTTTACTTAAGAGTTTTGGTGGTGTTCAGGTAACAAAAGAAGAGCCTGAGGCCTGATGGGGTGGAGAAATTGAACAGGAGATCCCTCTAGAAAGTCAGTATCCTCAAAAGATGACACTTCTCCCACTAAGTGGGTGAACAAGAAATAAAACCATCCTTCAGAAAGAGATTGGTTTGTGTCATTCTTGTCTACATTTGGAGTTGGAATAGAAAACAGCAGGGGAGGGAGGAATTCTTCTCTATACATTTCTAACCACAAGCCCATATTCATGTGTGATCTAAATTTAGTTTAAAATGGACTTAGGTCAATAATTCATCTAGGCACCTTGCAGGTGCAAACACAAATTTTCTCTAAAGAAATGTACTTTAAACAAGAACCTCATGAGTTACTCATTACAAATCATTAGACACACAAGGAAACAAGCTACCATGTGTGGTAGTCAGCATTGACCAGCAAAGTCTATAGATACTACAATTATCATATGCAGCATATAAAGCATGTCTAGGAAAAAAAAGAAGCGATTTGAAAGAATATTGAAGGAGTAAGAGACTATCAAAATTGAATAAGATTTCAGAAAATATAAATATAATCAAAATTTACTAATGGATGGATTGAACGGTTGTTAGACAAAGCTGAACAAAGAGCTGGCAAACTGGAAAATATATTTGAAGAAATTACCAAAACAGCAGTAAAGAAACAAAGAAAAGGAAAATACATAAGACATTGACACACAAAGGGTAGTATGAGGAGGTCCTATATTCATCTTCTTAAAGTTCCAGAGGGAGATAAGAGAGAGAATAAAGGAGAGCAAAATTTTAGAGGCAAAATAACTAAAACATTCCCATCACTGAATAAAGATACAGATACTCAGATTCAGGAAATCCAGTGAATCTATACCTAGAAACAGAGTGAAACTGCAGAATATCAATGTTAAAGATTTCTCAAAAAGAGGCAGACAGAAAAAGCTAATCACCAGCAAAGGCTGAGAATTGATTTGTCAGTAATAACAATGGAAGCAAGAAAAAAAAAAAAAAAACAGTATCTTAAAAGTAAATAATTTTTAACTAAGGATCATATGTCCAGAAAAAGTATCTTTCAAGGTTGACATTGAAATGATGACATTTTCCAACAGACAAAAACTGAGATCACTATAAACATATTCTAACATAAAGATTCAAAAATAAATAAATAAAGGACATTTTATTCAAAGAAGAAAAATTATAAGACAAAATTAAGGCAGAACTAAAAAGCATATAATTTGGAAGCAAATAAAGTATCTCAAACTGTATACATTATTTGGAAAAAGGAAGTGAATGACAAACTTTAAACTTTCTGAAATTAAATATGTGAAAAATTTCTAGGATAACCACTAAAAGCCTTAAATATAATACATATCTTCCATACTACTTGCAGGTGGCAGGGGATGGAATAAAATGAGTAAAAGGTCTCACTCAATCCAAGACAGAGTTGGAACTGGGGAAGTGGAAGGGCAGAGGAAGAGCTGGTGAAATAGAAAGCCCAAATAAGATTTTAGAATTAAACTCAAATACTGTATATTAGTAACTATAATTAAAGTAATTGAGCTAAATTTTTCAGTTAATAGACAAAGATCATCAGAATGGATAACAAGAAAAACTCTATGTGTGTCCTGTGTGTAAAAGATACTCCTGAAATGTAAATATACAGAAAAGTTTAATAAAAGAATTAGGAAATATGAGCTGTTATTTAATGGGTACAGAGCATCAATTTAGATGGAAAATTTCTGGAGACTGATTGCACAATAATGCGAATATACTTAACACTACTGAGCAGTACAATGAAAAAAATTTTAATGGTAAATTTAATGCTATGTATATTTTGTCACAATTGAAACATTTTTAAAGGGTTGGAAAATATATACAAGGCAGATACTAACCAAGAAAGAAGGAAACTAGTGTTGTTAAATTTTTTAAAATATAGTAATTTTAAATTGTACATATTTTTTAAATATGAAGGAAAAGTATCCTAGAGATAAAGAGGGCTACTGCATATCTACAAAAGGTTTAATTCACCAGGAAATCTAATATTTCTAAACTTAAACTCATAACATATTTTCAAAATATATGAAGTAAAAATATCCAATGAATTTTTCAATGAAAAGTTGAAAAATTCATCATCATAGTAGCACATTTTAAGATATTTTATCTCAGAAAATAATGGGTCAAGCATATTTTTAAAATAATTATGGATGCAGAATATATGAGCCACAAAACTGACAAGCTTAATCTAGTGGACACTATGAAACATTGCACTCAGGATCTAGAGGACATACATACCTTTGAGGACCACACGGAACGTTATCAAAACTGACAACACTTTTTTTTTTTTTTTTTTGAGACAGAGTTTCGCTCTGTTGCCCAGGCTGGAGTGCAATGGCGCCATCTCGGTTCACCTTAACCTCCGCCTCCCGGGTTCAAGCGATTCTCCTGCCTCAGCCTCCCAAGTAGCTGGGATTACAGGCATGCGCCACCATGCCCAGCTAATTTTTGCATTTTTAGTAGAGACGGGGTTTCACCATTGTTGACCAGGCTCGTCTGGAGCTCCCGACCTCAGGTGATCGCCCACCATGGCCTCCCGAAGTGATGGGATTACAGGAGTGAGCCACCATGCCCGGCCGTCCCAACGCATTTTTAAAACTCAGTGTCATGCAGACCACATTCTCTGATCATAAACAATGGAGAAATCAATCACAATTATTTGTTGGCATTTAGAGAAGTATGAAGTAGATTTTGAACTTCATACTTTATAATAGAGGCAATGTCCACAGGGACAGAGCCTACTCCTCCAAGCTTACTGCATGTTCAAGGGCAAATCAGTATGCATGGTCTCTACAGGCAGACAAACCCTGAAGAAAGGACTAAGGGACAGACTGATGTGCACATGCCCAATTGCTATTCTCAAACCCACTATCAGGCAAGTCACTTTTTCCACAGGGAAGGAAAAGCATGTAGGGTAGAGATGAAAAGAGTGTTGTTATTCTGCTGTACACCCCTCCACATGGAAATGTAGATTGACTGATAAGGATCTCCCTAACACTAAAGAAGGAAGGAAATGTGCAATCTTTATGAGAACGAATAGGAGGCACAAGGGTAGCAAATTTTCTTGGCATCTTTACCTCCCTCCTGGAGTTGAGCTGTGATGTTGAGTTCACATTGTACTTTCGCTTTCAGCACAAGGACAATCTGCTCCTCTATAGTAATGGTGCCATCAGAATCCAGCTGTGGAAATGAACAAAATACAAACATTTTCATCACGCTTTTCCAAGTCAGGATACAAGCTTTCATTGTTTCACCTTCTAATCTAATTGAAAATGAGTTTTGATATCAAGCTATTTGAAATAGTCCTTTATCTGAATCAAAACTGAAAATCCATCAATGTGTAAGATTTTAGAATAATTTTACTTTTACCTGATTAGCCTTTTAAAAAATCTCATACCAGAAGAAGTGAGAAAATTTTAATATAGTTAGGTAACTATATTAGAGATAATAGACTAAGGAAAAAATAAACTAGAGATATTATACTAAGAAAAAATACTAAAAAAAAATTATATTAGAGATAATATACTACTAAAAATAAAAATAATATACAAAGAAAAAACTAATTTCCTGCAATATTATGCTTGCATCTAACATGATACAATTTATTTAGTACCAAGAGTGGTTGGTTCCTGAGGAACAGAACCTTAAAGAGGAAACAATCTGTATTTATCACCTATAGCTGTGTAACAAAACATCCCAAAACATTGTTGTGATTTAAAACAACAAACATTAATTTGTTTCACAGTTTAGGAGATGCTTAGCTGGGTATTATTTTCTAAGATATTTATAGCACAAACAGACGCTCAGTGAATAGTCAGATATATAGTTTCGGAAATTTCTGTATTATATTCATAGCTCAATGCCCAAACTTATGCTAATGATTTTTTTAGAAAATGAGAGAATAAGTAAAAACTAATTTGGGGGGTTGAAATATATACCAGAGTTTATCTATCAATATAATACAACACAGATTCTGAGTTATAAGTAGATACACTGAAAGTGAGCCTAAAATCTCACATATCAAAAAGAGAGAATGAACTGGAAACAGATGAGTCTCTGAGTGGGCACGGCAGGAAAAATTGACTCCTTCCCATTCGTCCTCTAGAAACAGTCAGGCACCACTGAAGTTTTTTGTTTTGTTTTGTTTTTTTCCTGGCTGTTTTTTCAGTTAAACCGTTACTTTCTTTTACTTCAATCCTAGAAAACACTGTGTAAACTGTGACCAAATTTCAGAACCATACATTTGATTCAGAGAAATTTAACTTCAATTATCAAAGGTGAATATTTCAAATCACCCCTTGTACCATTTTTACTTGAAAATATTCTTTTTTATTTCTTTCTGTGCATATGCCACCTTTTTATTGGGATAACCTTTTCAGGAACCTGTGCCTCTTATAAACTATAGTTTCTAAAGATATTTTGTTCTAAAACATCTGGTCAGTTTAGCCAGGAGCAAGTATGATCAGAATGTGCTAAATCACGATCTGTTAAATTGATCTTTAGTCATTGTATTAGTCCATTCTCACACTGCTATGAAGAAATACCCAAGACTGGGTAAGGAAAGAGATTTGATTGACTCACAGTTCCGGATTGCTGGGGAAGCCTCAAGAAACTTACAAACAAGGTGGAAGGCAAAGGAGAAGGAGGCACCTTCTTCACTGGACAGCAGGATGAAGTGAGTGCAAGCAGAAGAAATGCCAGACGCTTACAAAACCATCAGATCTCCTGAGACTCACTATCAGAACAGCATGGGGGAAACCGCCCCCATGATCTGATGACCTCCCCTGCTCCCACCCTTGATATGTGGGGATTATGGGATTACAATTCAGGATGAGATTTTGGGTGGAGACACAGCCAAACCAAATCAGTCATTTCCAGTAAAAGCAAATAAGTATTTGTTTTTTATATTGCTTTCTTTTATTCCTTTGTTATAGATACAAGTATTCTTTAACATAGAATGACATTAAAATGATAGTATACTTCAAATAGAAGAGCAGTTTACATTTTCAATGTCTGTTTCTCCAAAAGCAACAATTGCACCCAAAACAAAATGTTACATTTAGAAAAATAGATGTTAGTAATTTTTCCTGGACAAGTGATCATTTGTGATTTGAAATAAAATGTTAAATTCCAATCTGTCACATATTTGATAGGCAAGAGAAGCCCTAATTTGGTAGTTTGTACTTTATTAAAAGCCCCTAACGTTGTAAATACAGATGCCAATTTTAATGTTAAGATATGAAAATCTTCATAATTAACCCAATATTCTCATTTATTCAATTTTTAAGTAACCGTAAATCCATAAGTTAGATTAATTTAAGAGGCATTCTGGAACTTCCACTTCCAGCATGATGGAGTTGATGTGCTTTCCCCAATTCCTCTCAGTAAATATAAACAAAAGCCCTACACTTTACATATAAAATGAATATAACAATATTCTAAAAGGCAGAGAGAAGATGCAGAGCAGGCTACAGATCCTGGAAAACAACATAGTGGTAAATTCCCTGGGTTTTCTTTCTGCCTTCTACATCCCCAACTTGGAGTAAAAGAAGTTGGAAATTCTGGAACACCAATAGGCACAGGCAAAAAAATTTTAAAGTCTCAAGAGAAGCCTGCTGTCTAGCCAAGGAAGAAAAACACAGCCTGGAAAAACACCACAGAAAAAGCTGCAGCCCACAACTGGGGCTTAGACTGGGAGGGTTCTTGGCTCTGCCCAGGGAAGAATTCAAAGACAAGCTGGTGGTGTTTGACAGCAACTTTTATTGAAGTGACAGTGTACAGCAGCAGCAGCGGTACTGTTCCTTGCAGAGCAGGGCTAGGCAGTCTGCCCAGAGTAGCAGCTCAGAGGCAGCTCTGCAGTCATATTTATACCCACTTATATGCAAATTAAGAGGTAGATTATATAGCAATTTCTTTAAAAAAGGGTGGTAACTTCCAGGTCATTGGGTCATTGCTGTGGAAAGGGGTAGTAACTTTCAGTGTTGCCATGGCAATGGTAAACTGGCATGGAACACTGGAGGATGTGTCTTATGGAAAGCCACTTCCACCCTGTCCCTCTTTTAGCTAGTCCTCAATTTGGTCCAGTCTCTGAGCCCCACCTCCTACCTCAATATCTCAAGGATTCAGCTTTCTATTCCATCTCATTCCATGAGATTTGCAGGTCATGAATCATTGCCTGCACATTGATGTACTCTCCTTAAAAAGTCATAAAAATTATAATTTTATGAATTATTCAATCTTATGTAATTATTTTGTTCTGTTTGATCTTGATTTGCAGTTTCATGAACCCATTAGTTTTTTCATTAGAGTTTTAGAAATTTTTATTTAGTCAGTTGATCTCAATGGCTACAACAGGTCTCACCCAATTTCCCTGTGGTCTTTTGATTTGCTTAGTTTGTTGCCCTCAGGCTTGGCCTTTCGGTTCAAAACCATTGTACAAAATAAATTCGTTATGCTCCTGTTGGTTTTACTTTGTATTATTTCCTTTAAACTTTGGACCTAACTGTGTCATGACCCAATTCTATAGAAACAACACTCCTGATAGAATAATGCTGGCCCAGTGCTTCAAATGATAACCAATACTTATGGAACCAACAAAATTGAACTTAACAGTGGACTCTGGGAAGATTTAACCTGAGAGTCACTTTCTCCAGGTCAGGCTTGTTGTTCAAATGTGGCTGAAAGTGTTATGATACTGACTCCTAGTCGCCAATTACTTCTTCCCAACGTGAGACCAGACCAACAATCCAGGACAAGTGCATCTCAGCACCAAGGGACAATTAAAACCAACCCACAGTAGAGTCGATCAGTGATGCTTTCAGAGAAATATGGAAGTTGTAAGATCCAAACTAGAGTAACTTGTGTCAAGCCTTGGCAAGCGGAGCAGGGCAGAACCATGAAGGCAGGGCTCTCACACATGATTTGCTGGATAATGGGAACTATCACAAGAAATTTTTCCAAACCACAGTTTACTACATGGACATCTTACACAAGGACAACTAGCAACACAAGGACAGCTAACCACTTATACAAGAACACTTGCCTGTCACACTGTCTGACAAACTCAACCCAAAACAAGGGACCCCTATAACCTCCCAGAATGGTTTAAGAGCAAAGTAAAGAACTAAAGCATTCCCTCTCACTGGCCCGTAACAATAGTAACTCCCACCCTAATACTGCGCCTTACCAAAGGTTTCTGGACACCCCACCTTTTCTCCACAACCTGCATATGAGGAGCCTGGACTTCCACCCTTCCTGACAGTAACAGTGTCCCTCTACTTCTCAGCTGGAGGGGAGTCAGAGAAGATCTAGAGGAGAGTCAGCCTAGCAGTAACAAGGCTACTCCCATTGTGGTGTCAGTGGAGGCCACATGAGGAGCAGAACTCATACTCCCACCCTTCAGGACCATGGAGCAGCCCACCATAGGTGTCAGTGATAGCTGACAGGGGAACCAAAACTTCTACTTCCACGAGTAGTAATAAGGTGATAATCCCACTTCCCCAATTATATTAGTACCAGATAAAGTAGAGCAAACAAAATTACCAGAGACTAAAAGAGGGACATTATATAATAATACAAAGATCACTCCATCAAGAAAACATGGCCCTCCAAAATGTGTTTGCATCAAAAAAACAGAGCTGCAAAATATTTGAAGCAAAAACTGATAGAATTGAAAGAAGAGTTAAACAAATCCACAATTACAATTGGAAGCTGCAACCCCCTTACTCAACAATTGATAGAACAACTAGACAGAAAATCAGCAAGGATATAGAACTCAACAATGCCATCAACCAACAGGATCTAATAGACATTTACTGAACACTTCACCCAGCAATGGAGAATACACTTTCTTTCCAAATACATATAGAACAAATACCAAAGTAGACCATATCCTGAATCATAAAACAAATCTCAACAATTTTTAAAGAATTGCAAGCATACAGAGTTCTCAGACCACAATGTTCTCAGACTACAATGGAATCAAACTGGAAATCAATAACAGAAAGATAACAAAACTCTCCAAACACTTAGAAACTAAACACACTTCTAAATAATCCATGGGTCAAAAAGAAAGTCTCAAGGGAAATCAAAAGTACATTGAACTGAATGAAAACACAAAAACAACATATCAAAATTTGTGGTACAGACCTAAGGCAGTGCTAAGAGAAATGCATAGCACTAAATACACCCATTAGAAAAGAAGAAAAGTTTTGCATCGATAATATAATCTCCCACCTCGAGAACCTAGAAAAAGAAGAAAATAAAACCAAAGCAAGTAGAAAGAAGGACATCATAAAGAGGAGAAATCAATGAAACTGAAACAGAAAAACAATACAGACTATCAGTAAAACAAAGAGCTGGCGATTTAAAATTACCAATAATATTGACAAGCTTCTAGAAAGTCAACCAAGAAAAAAAGGAAGAATACACAAATTAAACTATAGAAATGAAAAACAGATAGTGGTTGCCAGGAGTTGAGGAGTGGCAAGTGCAAAGGAAGGGGTTTGGCTATAAAGAACATCAGAAGGGATCCTTCTGGGAAGAAAATGTTCTGTATCTTGACTGTTATCAATGTTATTATCTTGGTTGTGATATTTTACTGTAGTTTTATAAGAGGTTATCATCTTACAAGTGATAAGGGGGGAAACTGGGTAAAGGATACACGTTCTCTCTCATTAGTTCTTCCAACTGCATGTGAATTTACAACTATCACCAAAAAAATCATTTTTTAAGAAAAGTAGCATTCTTCTCTAACTTAAAAAAAGCACAAAATATTACCTTATTCTAGTAAATGAGAATCTACCACAAGGTGATCATAAAAAAAGATATAGGGGGGGCACCCAAGATGGCTGAATAGGAACAGCTCCAGCCTCCAGTTCCCAATGTGAGGGACACAGAAGACGGGTGATTTCTGCATTTTCAACTGAGGTACCAGGTTCATCTCACTGGGGCGTGTCGGACAGTCAGTGCTGGTCAGCAAGTGCAGCCTGACCAGCGAGAGCTGAAGCAGGGCGAGGCATCGCCTCACCTGGGAAGTGCAAGAGGGAAGGGAATTCCTTTTCCTATAAGGGAAACTGAGACACACAACACCTGGAAAATCGGGTAACTCCCACCCTAATACTGTACTTAACCAAAGGTCTTAGCAAATGGCACACCAGGAGATTATATCCCACACCCGGCCCGGAGGGTCCCACACCCACGCAGCCTCCCTCATTGCTACCACAGCAGTCAGAGATCTAACTGCAAGGTGGCCGCGAGGCTGGGGGAGGGGCACCCGCCATTGCTGAGGCTTAAGTAGGTAAACAAAGTCCCTGGGAAGCTCGAATTGGGTGGAGCCCACCACAGCTCAAGGAGGCCTGCCTGTCTCTGTAGACTCCACCTCTGGGGACAGGGCATAGGTAAACAAAAAGCAACAGAAACCTCTGCAGATGTAACCATGTAGGGACATGGATGCGGCTGGAAACCATCATTCTCAGCAAACTATTGCAAGAACAGAAAACCAAACACCACATGTTCTCACTCATAGGTGGGAATTGAACAATGAGATCACTTGGACACAGGAAGGGGAACATCACACACCAGGGTCTATTGGGGGGGGGGGTGCCGGGAGGGATAGCATTAGGAGATATACCTAATGTAAATGACGAGTTAATGGGTACAGCACACCAACATGGCACATGTATACATATGCAACAAACCTGCATGCTGTGCACATGTACCCTAGAACTTAAAGTATAATAATAATAAAAGGTATATTAAAATATTTTAGATATGATTATTTTATAATTTTACAAAAATATCTCTTTCCTAAAGTGAAATCTACTTAACAAATACAGTGGAAAGTTATTATAACATTTATATATTAAGTTTTACTTGAATTTGGAAAGGATTAAAAGGATATGTTTTTTAAAAATGAATTCCTTTCTAGGCTAGTGTGGTGGTTAATTTCATGTAGCAACTTGAGTGGGCCATGGGTGCCCAGATTACATTTGTTTCTGGTGTGTCTGTGTGTCTGTTTTCATTCAAGATTAACATTTGAATCAGTAGACTCAGCAAAGCAGATTGCCCTCCCGCAGTGTAACTAGGCCTCATCTAATTTGTTGAAGGTTTCAATTGAACAAAAGGCAGAAGAAGAAGGAATTTGCACCCTTTTTTCCCTTCCCGGCAACATTTCACCTCATCTTCCCTAGCCCTCAAAGTGAGATTTAGGCCATCAGTTCCCCTGGTTCTCCAACGTTCAGACTTGGACTGAATTATACCACTAGCTTTCCTGGATCTTCAGCTTGCTTACAGTAAGGGAGGAGACCACCCCTCATATTGTCTTATGCCCAATTTCTGCCTCCATAGAAAGAAGAAGTAAAAACTAAAAGGCAGAAATGAAATCCACAAGCAGACAGCCTGGCACCACACCCTGGGCCTGGTAGTTAAAGATCAATCCCTGACCTAATCGGTTAGGTTATCTATAGATTACAGACATTGTATTGAAAAGCAATGTGAAAATCCCTATCCTGTTTTGTTCCGAATTACCGGTGCATGCAGCCCCCAGTCATGTACCCCTGCTTGCTCAATCAATAATGACCCTCTCACGTGTACCCCCTTAGAGTTGTGAGTTCTTAAAAGGGACAGGAATTGCTCACTCGGGGGGCTCCACTCTTGAGACAGGAGTCTTGCCGATACCCCCGGCTGAATAAATCCCTTCCTTCTTTAACTTGGTGTCTGAGTTTTGTCTGCAGCTCGTCCAGCTACAACAGCAAATCCTAGTACTTCTCAGTCTCCATATTGTGTAAATCACTTCCTCACAGTAAATCTGTTTGTATATATATCCCATGGGGGTTCTGATCCCTGAAGAACTCTAATACAGCTAGCCCTTCTACTTTCCATAGCCTGAGAGAAAACTGAGCTGGTCTATGAGAAGGAATTTTGCTTGGAATTCAGGGTTTCTCATATACTCCAGTATGAATGGGCCAAGTAACAAATCAGTTTTATGAACTCTCTACTCCATGTTTTCCCACAGGTCTCAAAAAAGTTCATATGAACTTATAATTATTTTATTTTCCTTTTCTTAAACGCCAATGTCACTCTCACGAGTGTGATTCACTTGAGGGTAGCTGAAGCTTTTATGTTCTAAAGGAGGTTTAACAATGAAAACATGTTTTTAATTATTTAGAATGTATTGTCTGTAATATTGCTTTAAAATAAGGGAATCTGTTATAATAAACAGTATAGTTTTCAAAAATATATTATTGAATCATCTATTTTTAAATTATGAACCATGAAACTATTTTTGTTTAGTCCTTTTTTAAGTCAACATAAAAAACGAAAAACAGATAAGATATACAGCATAAATACATTATACAAACACACACAAGGAAGCATGCATACTCACACAGATACACACACACACACACAATATGAAAATGGCTTCTTAAGTTTTTAATCCTTTCACATAATGAACTCTAATTCAAACTAAATCTGGAGATCAGTTGATTTTGCACATTTGGCTACAAATTCTAAAAATTCCCATGACCCTGTTCATGCAAGAAGTAAATTGAAAATGATTTAAGAAAAACATGTACCTATCTGTGGTGTGGCTCACACATAGTGAAATGAAAACATTAAGAATGCGATCACATTGAGCTGTCATCCTCCAAAGCTATTGCTCATTCTTTTCTCTTATATTTTAATTAACTACATGTGAATTTATTACAGATATTTGTAGAGCTCCAATTACTACTTAGAAACAAAGCACAGTTAAATTTTTAAGAGTCATATAATGATTACAGAGACAAAGAACCGATTAGCAGATGCCAGGTGTTGTGGGGAAGGGAGAAGGAAGTAGTTGTGGCTATGAAAGGATTCCTGTGCTAGAACTATTCTATATCTTCACTGTGGTGGTGATCACATGCAACTCTACATGTGATAAAACTGTATAAACTAAATACACGTGCACACACATAAGTATGTATAAAACCAATGGAATCTGCATAAGACAGAGGGATTATATCAATGTCAATTTCCTGATTGTAATATTGTACTATAGTAATGAAAGATGTTACCATTGAGACAAAATACATGAAAGGTATTCAGTATCTGTATTATTTCTTACATTGCAAGTAAATCTATAATTCTCCCAAAACACAGATTTTTTTTTTTTATTATACTTTAAGTTCTAGGGTACATGTGCATAATGTGCAGGTTTGTTACATATGTATACTTGTGCCATGTTGGTGTGCTGCGCCCATCAACTCGTCAGCACCCATCAACTCGTCATTTATATCAGGTATGACTCCCAATGGCATCCCTCCCCCCTCCCCCCTCCCCATGATAGGCCCCAGTGTGTGATGTTCCCCTTCCCGAGTCCAAGTGATCTCATTGTTCAGTTCCCACCTATGAGTGAGAACATGCGGTGTTTGGTTTTCTCTTCTTGTGATAGTTTGCTAAGAATGATGGTTTCCAGCTGCATCCATGTCCCTACAAAGGACGCAAACTCATCCTTTTTTATGGCTGCATAGTATTCCATGGTGTATATGTGCCACATTTTCTTAATCCAGTCTGTCACAGATGGACATTTGGGTTGATTCCAAGTCTTTGCTATTGTGAATAGTGCCGCAATAAACATACGTGTGCATGTGTCTTTGTAGTAGAATAATTTATAATCCTTTGGGTATATACCCAGTAGTGGGATGGCTGGGTCATATGGTACATCTAGTTCTAGATCCTTGAGGAATTGCCATACTGTTTTCCATAATGGTTGAACTAGTTTACAATCCCACTAACAGTGTAAAAGTGTCCCTATTTCTCCACATCCTCTCCAACACCTGTTGTTTCCTGACTTTTTAATGATTGCCATTCTAACTGGTGTGAGATGGTATCTCATTGTGGTTTTGATTTGCATTTCTCTGATGGCCAGTGATGATGAGCATTTTTTCATGTGTCTGTTGGCTGTATGAATCTCTTCTTTTGAGAAATGTCTGTTCATATCCTTTGCCCACTTTTTGATGGGGTTGTTTGTTTTTTTCTTGTATATTTGTTTGAGTTCTTTGTAGATTCTGGATATTAGCCCTTTGTCAGATGAGTAGATTGCAAAAATTTTCTCCCATTCTGTAGGTTGCCTGTTCGCTCTGGTGGTAGTTTCTTTTGCTGTGCAGAAGCTCTTCAGTTTAATTAGATCCCAATTGTCAATTTTTGCTTTTGCTGCCGTTGCTTTTGGTGTTTTAGACATGAAGTCCTTGCCCATGCCTATGTCCTGAATGGTACTACCTAGATTTTCTTCAAGGGTTTTTATGTTATTAGGTCTAACATTTAAGTCTCTAATCCACCTTGAATTAATCTTCGTATAAGGAGTAAGGAAAGGATCCAGTTTCAGCTTTCTGCTTACGGCTAGCCAATTTTCCCAGCACCATTTATTAAATAGGGAATCCTTTCCCCATTTCTTGTTTCTCTCAGGTTTGTCAAAGATCAGATGGCTGTAGATGTGTGGTATTATTTCTGAGAACTCTGTTCTGTTCCATCGGTCTATATCTCTGTTTTGGTACCAGTACCATGCTGTTTTGGTTACTGTAGCCTTGTAGTATAGTTTGAAGTCAGGTAGCGTGATGCCTCCAGCTTTGTCCTTTTGACTTAGGATTGTCTTGGCAATGCAGGCTCTTTTTTGGTTCCATATGAACTTTAAAGCAGTTTTTTCCAATTCTGTGAAGAAACTCATTGGTAGCTTGATGGGGATGGCATTGAATCTATAAATAACCTTGGGCAGTATGGCCATTTTCACGATATTGATTCTTCCTATCCATGAGCATGGTATGTTCTTCCATTTGTTTGTGTCCTCTTTGATTTCACTGAGCAGTGGTTTGTAGTTCTCCTTGAAGAGGTCCTTTACATCCCTTGTAAGTTGGATTCCTAGGTATTTTATTCTCTTTGAAGCAATTGTGAATGGAAGTTCATTCCTGATTTGGCTCTCTGTTTGTCTGTTACTGGTGTATAAGAATGTTTGTGATTTTTGCACATTAATTTTGTATCCTGAGACTTTGCTGAAGTTGCTTATCAGCTTAAGGAGATTCTGGGCTGAGACAATGGGGTTTTCTAAATATACAATCATGTCATCTGCAAACAGGGTCAATTTGACTTCTTCTTTTCCTAACTGAACACCCTTGATTTCTTTCTCTTGCCTGATTGCTCTAGCCAGAACTTCCAACACTATGTTGAATAGGAGTGGTGAGAGAGGGCATCCCTGTCTTGTGCCAGTTTTCAAAGGGAATTTTTCCAGTTTTTGCCCATTCAGTATGATATTAGCTGTGGGTTTGTCATAAATAGCTCTTATTATTTTGAGGTACATTCCATCAATACCGAATTTATTGAGCGTTTTTAGCATGAAGGGCTGTTGAATTTTGTCAAAAGCCTTTTCTGCATCTATTGAGATAATCATGTGGTTCTTGTCTTTGGTTCTGTTTATATGCTGGATTACATTTATTGATTTGCGAATGTTGAACCAGCCTTGCATCCCAGGATGAAGCCAACTTGATCATGGTGGATAAGCTTTTTGATGTGCTGCTGAATCTGGTTTGCCAGTATTTTATTGAGGATTTTTGCATCGATGTTCATCAGGGATATTGGTCTAAAATTCTCTTTTTTTGTTGTGTCTCTGCCAGGCTTTGGTATCAGGATGATGTTGGCCTCATAAAATGAGTTAGGGAGGATGCCCTCTTTTTCTATGGATTGGAATAGTTTCAGAAGGAATGGTACCAGCTCCTCCTTGTACCTCTGGTAGAATTCAGCTGTGAATCCATCTGGTCCTGGACTTTTTTTGGTGGGTAGGCTATTGGTTGTTGCCTCAATTTCAGAGCCTGTTATTGGTCTATTCAGGGATTCAACTTCTTCCTGGTTTAGTCTTGGGAGAGTGTAAGTGTCCAGGAAATTATCCATTTCTTCTAGATCTCCTAGTTGATTTGCGTAGAGGTGTTTGTAGTATTCTCTGATGGTAGTTTGTATTTCTGTGGGGTCGGTGGTGATATCCCCTTTATCATTTTTTATTGCGCCTATTTGATTCCTCTCTCTTTTCTTCTTTATTAGTCTTGCTAGTGGTCTGTCAATTTTGTTGATCTTTTCAAAAAATCAACTCCTGGATTCATTGATTTTTTGGAGGGTTTTTTGTGTCTCTATCTCCTTCAGTTCTGCTCTGATCTTAGTCATTTCCTGCCTTCCGCTAGCTTTTGAATGTGTTTGCTCTTGTCTCTCTAGTTCTTTTAATTGTGATGTTAGAGTGTCAATTTTAGATCTTTCCTGCTTTCTCTTGTGGGCATTTAGTGCTATAAATTTCCCTCTACACACTGCTTTAAATGTGTCCCAGGGATTCTGGTATGTTGTATCTTTGTTCTCATTGATTTCAAAGAACATCTTTATTTCTGCTTTCATTTCGTTATGTACCCAGTAGTCATTCAGGAGCAGGTTGTTCAGTTTCCATGTAGTTGAGCGGTTTTGATTGAGTTTCTTAGTCCTGAGTTCTAGTTTGATTGCACTGTGGTCTGAGAGACAGTTTGTTATAATTTCTGTTCTTTTACATTTGCTGAGGAGTGCTTTACTTCCAATTATGTGGTCCATTTTGGAATAAGTGCGATGTGGTGCTGAGAAGAATGTATATTCTGTTGATTTGGGGTGGAGAGTTCTATAGATGTCTATTAGGTCCGCTTGGTGCAGAGATGAGTTCAATTCCTGGATATCCTTGTTAACTTTCTGTCTCGTTGATCTGTCTTAATGTTGACAGTGGAGTGTTGAAGTCTCCCATTATTATTGTATGGGAGTCTAAGTCTCTTTGTAAGTCTCTAAGGACTTGCTTTATGAATCTGGGTGCTCCTGTATTGGGTGCATATATATTTAGGAGAGTTAGCTCTTCCTGTTGAATTGATCCCTTTACCATTATGTAATGGCCTTCTTTGTCTCTTTTGATCTTTGATGGTTTAAAGTCTGTTTTATCAGAGACTAGGATTGCAACCCCTGCTTTTTTTTGTTCTCCATTTGCTTGGTAGATCTTCCTCCATCCCTTTATTTTGAGCCTATGTATGTCTCTGCATGTGAGATGGGTCTCCTGAATACAGCAGACTGATGGGTCTTGACTCTTGATCCAGTTTGCCAGTCTAAAACACAGATTTTTAAAAATTCATCCACTAAAGTTTTTCAGGAATTGTTTAGTTTCATGACTACAACCATGAAAAACACCAACTAAATTTTAAGTTAATTATAAATTAAGTGCAATATAGTATTTGAGCTAAAGTAAGGTCAAATATATTAAGACTACTTCATTAGCAAAAAGAAAATTGAGTGCAAAAGAAATCATGCATTAGGTAGTCCCTCACAACTTTTATAGGTTCCTGAAAATATGAGACATTTCCTTTATCCTCCTTTGATAAATATATGGTATATTTCTTCATTTATTTAATGTTTATCTTTTTAAGCTTTAGTAAAGCTTTCTTTTTGTCATACAGGTTCAGCATAATTCTTCAGTTCGTTTCTAGTTATTTTATTTTTGATTGCTATTACTAATAGGATATTCTTATTATGCTAAGTGGTAGTTTTTTAACACATAAGGAAGCTATTTTATTTCCTATTTTTAATGTCATTCTTGGTGACATTACTGAACTTTTTTTAGTTTTAATAGTTTCTAGTGAATTCTAGTGACTTTCTTATAAAAGTATTTTGCTAACATCTGCAAATAACAGAATCAACAGAATAAAGCCAAAATTGCTCATAAGGTATTTATTTTAACATAAAGTTAAAATTGATTTTTCATGTTTTGCAATGATAAGCAAGACTGATCTACTTCTGTGATATTTTGCCTTTCTTTCTCCCCTCAAGATATGGCAGACTTGCACAGTTACTCCTGGATTTTCTATTTAGCTTTTCTTATTTTATCCAGCTTATTCTAATGATGTTCACCTCCTATTAGATCATAGATTCCCACCTTTGTAGCTGGGCGTGGTGGCACATGCCTGTAATCCCAGCTACTCAGGAGGCTGAGGCAGGAGAATTGCTTTAACCCAGGAGGTGGAGGTTGCAGTGAGCCAAGATTGTGCCATTGCACTCCAGCCTGGGCTAGAGGGAAAGACTCCATCTCAAAAAAAAAAAGATTCCTGTCTTTGAACAGTACTTCTCTCTTAACAAGTACTTGTGTTTTTATGACCAGCTTTATTGTAACAAACAGACCTGGAATTTTTCAAATAAATAAATCCACGTCTTTTCAACACCATTTCTTGCAAACGAACTAGATTGCCTCCAAGAGAAAAAACATCTAGCTATACCCCAGTTACAAATTTTGGCACAGGAATTTTCTCTCTCTTCTTTCTTTATACACATGCCTAGTTACTCGGCTTCCAGGATTATAGCAAAAAAGACTAATTTTACAATGTATGTAAAATGGATCCTTAATGCATTTCAAGAGATAAATAATGAAATCTAGGAAGGACATTTTGGCAGCTTTAACAAATTTCCTGAAACTAATATGAGATTCATCCATCACTACTGAATTATAAACCCCTTGTAAAAAACAAAAAAAGTACCAAAGATCAAGAGACTCTTGTTAGACCTAAAACTAAACTATTTTTTTCTTCATCCCTTCTTTCTTTTCCAGTCTTCATTGAGAGGTACATTGCATTAGTCAGGGTTCTCTAGAGGGACAGAACTAATGGAATAGATATATATATATAAAGGGGAGTTTATTAAGTATTAACTCATCAATCACGAGATTCCACAATGGGCCATCTGCAGGCTGAAGATCAAGGAAAGCCAGTCTGAGTTCCAAAACTGAAGAACTTGGAGTCCAGTGTTCAAGGGCAGGAAGCATCCAGCATGGGAGAAAGATGTAGACTGGGAGTCTAGGCCAGTCTCTCTTTTCACATTTTCTCTGCCTGTTTATATTCTAACGATGCTCGCAGCTGATTAAATTGTGACTGCCCAGCTTAAGGGTGGGTCTGCTTTTCCCAGCCCACTGACTCAAATGTTAATCCCCTTGGGCAACAGCCTTACAGACACACACAGGATCAATACTTTGTATCCTTCAATCCAATCAAGTTGACCCTCAGTATCAACCATCACATACAGAACAGCAGATAGCTTGAAAAAGTAGTTCACCTAATTTCAACATTTTAACCCTGAGCTCAGAAAAATCATAGTAAGCTTTATCATGGCTAAGCCATAGTAGGGCAAGTCAAAGTATGTGGCTTCTATTTCTGCCAAAATTTAAATAACTGATGATAATTAAGTTTGTAAGGGTGAACAAAGTTGGCCATTGGTATTATTGGTTCAATAACACGATAGATTCAAATATTTCCTACAAAGCACTTCCAGATAAATAATACAATAAATAACCATTGATTTTAAATGTTTTATATTTTCATGAGCTTTGGATTGGTCTTCCACACAAAGGTTTAACACCATCATTTTTAACACGTCTTAGCACACTCCATTTCAGGTTGAACTAAATTAGTCATTTTCTCAAATTATTTGAAAATGTTCTCCCACGCAGACTATTTTTCAAGGCAAAGGCTTCAGTAAACCAAACTCAGCACTGACTCCTCAAATAAACAACTGATTAATATCAGTAACATTTGTTAACTCATCCAGAGCCAAGGAAAACCCCTTAAAATCATTTGCTTTGTTTTTTAATTGATTATTGGTGTTGCTACAACATCCTCAACTCTATTCTTTTCAAAAGGTAAGTAGTTTTAAACCAGTTATTTTCTCTAGACACATTTCATGCCTGCTACAATCAAATATGATTTAACCCATTTATTAGTTCACCATTGGTAAATGACTTTCCTTGCTTAGCTAACAAATGACAACCTTACTTTGAACTTTACTTTTATTGCAGCCTCATTTTTTAAAAGAAGTTATGTGATGAGATAATCCCATCTTAAATGTTCTAATTTTTTCTGACTGAATGCTGTGCTATCAGCTGGGAATACTGTAATGATTGCTTAATCTGGGAATGTCAACATATACTGTATTCTATTAGCACAGCTGTGGTGTCACTGAATAATAAACACGATGCTTCTCCATTTTATTTGATAGCAAAAAAAAATCCACGTACACTGTGCCTTTAGAAGCAGAATATTTAGTCCATTTTTCTCTTCTTATATTGACATGATGGGTTCTCCCTGGTAGTGAAAAAAGTAAAGTGAAAATGTAGAGCAATACATGTAGCACTTGAAATGTGTCAAGTTATGACTGAGTCACTGCAATTCAGAATGCACCAAACAGCCATGTGAAGCGGTGCTCTGTCTAAACTACTCAACTCTGTTATGTAGCATAAAAGCGCCATAGACAGTAAGTAAGTGAATGAATGTGGCTGTGTTCAAATAAAATTTTATTAACACTGAAATTTTAATTTTATTTAATCTTCACATCTACAAAATATTATCCTTTTAAAATACAATAAAATCCCCTTTTAAATGTTTTAAATCTTAGAATAGTTTTAGATTTACAGAAAAAAATTAAGTTATATGATAGTACAGAGTTCCCATAAACACTCAGTTTCCCCTTATTTAAATCTTATATTAGTAGGTATATTTGTCATAATTAATCAATCAATATTGATATATTGTTATTCACTAAGTTGGTACTTTATTTAGATTTTCTTAGTTTTCACCTAATGTCCTTTTTCTGTTCTGGGGTCTCATCAAGACACCACATCACGTTTACTTGTCATATCTCCTTAGGTTCTTCTTGGTTATGATAGTTTCTCAGGCTTTCCTCGTTTTTAATTATCTTAACAGCTTTGAGGAACACTAGTCAGAAATTTTGTATAACGTCCCACAGTTTGGTTTTTTCTATGGTTTTCTCATTATGGAACTGGGCCAATATATTTTGAAAAGGAAGACCACAGAAGTAAAGTGCCACTCACCTATCAAGAGTGCAAGCTATCAACATGACTTCACTCCTAATGTTAACCTTGGTCCTTCTTCTGATTTTTATTCAATGACTTAAAAATGTGAAAATCATTCTTAGCTCATGAGGCATAGACAAACAGATGATGGAATGAATATGGATAACAGACCATAGTTTGCCCATTTTTGTTCTAGTGAATAAAAATTTTGGAATAAAGTTTGAGAACTGAGGATATATCAACCCAAAATTACCTATTCTAATAGATTTTCTAATAGAAAAAAACTGAAAAAAAAAATTCACTATCCTCATTAGCTGACAAAGGACTCAAAAGATAATCAGAAAAAGAAATAGTGCATGGGTTATTGCTTTTACTGAACTTGGGGGAATACTATGAGGAATGTAACCATGTAGGATATATTATATCTATACATGGACAAGACTGAATACAAAAATATCACTAACTACTATTGTCACCATATATATTAAGAAAATGGGCTATGGAGTGAATGTTACCTCCACTTTTAGTTGTTTTTTGACAGAGCAGGAGCACCGTCATCTTGGACAAACACCACCACTTTAAGTTCTAGCTCCTTTTCTAACCTCACGCATTTCAAGGAAATCACTTCTCTTCTAACGACAAGCAACCAGAAAGAGCCGACAGTAAAACAAAGATAAGACAGCTTGGGCACAGAAGGAGGGGGAAAGTCTCTTGAGTAACCACCAAACTTCACACTCATACAATGAGCACCAGTAAAACAGTGGACCCTAATCAGCATATTCCTTTCCCATTAGGTGCACTAAGATGGGGAAGCTAAAAGCAGACTTGGGGGATACACCTGCAGTTGGAGGAAGATGTATGGGAACAAACACAAAAACTATCCCTCCCAAATAAGCAAGACAAAGAGGCACAGAAGCAGTCCAAACCTGTGATAAGCTCTCCCACCCTGAACCCTTAAATACTTTTAGTCTGTCAGAGAGCCAGAAGCCCCTCCCAGGTTTATGCTCCAAAATAAACCTGTCTTCGACTGTTGAGCCACTTTTTGTGTTTCTTTCTTCCTTCTTCAACCCTTACAGCTTTTAGTTGTGACATTGTTCAAGGTGGCTAATTAGGTAATACAGATAAACAAATGGTTTTCAGCAAGACATAGAAAACTTCAAGAATGTAAAAATAATGCATGTTCCATTTAGTCAATATTTTATATTCCATATGTTAAAAATGTTCAAAAACATAAAAATAATGGTTAATGAAGGAATAATTAAGTATAGCTCTTGCACTATTGAAATCATAACAGAGCTCAAATTCCATTTTGAAGTAACTAACTTTATAGTTCCTGAGCACTGAATCTTTCTTACACTTAAAGTCTAATTTTTCTTTCTGTACATCAGTGACACTTGATAGTGTCAAATGCTGTCTCTGCTAAGGCTGGCTCTTGGAGTTTCTGTAATCATGACTTCTATGTAGCTGTGTCTGAAATTGCTAGAGTGGCATCACATGGGTAGAACATACTATGATAACAACACTCCAAGATGAAAGGAGGACCACTCTCTCAAGATTCAAGTGGTGGCTCTTTGTCATTTGTAATATAATTTAATGAGTTCAAATTGCCAGTCTTCTACATTGTTTATAAACATTCTCTCTCTCTCTGTGTGTGTGTATATGTGTGTGTGTGTGTGTGTGTGTGTGTGTGTGTGTGTGTGTGTGTGTGTGGTGGTCACTTTTTAAACAAATAAGGATGAAATAACTACATCTGTGTTTATATTTTATATGAGCAAAAAAATTATGGAGAAAGAGGTGGAAGATACACAGTATTATCTGAGTGGGATGGAGAGGAGATGGGCCTGTAGTGAGAGAGAAAGAGAATGAGTACATAAGACAGGAAAATAGTCATAGGAAAATGGAAAAAAGTGGATTGTATAATGTCAAGTGAAAATATATATAAAATTTCATTTATGACATAATTGAAAGTATGTATTAATTGAACAGGCACATAGACAAAGACTCAATAGAAATGTGGGTAGTTTTTGCTTTTGATCCCTGTTATATGTATACAGTAAAAACATTATTTTTAAAGCTACCACTGTTGATAACCTGAAAAAATCTGAATCTCTGGCATGATGGAACTTGAAGCCTTATACTCTTGACATATGACAAAATGAGACCCAGAATTTTGCCACTTATCTGTGGCCACCCAGCTAATTTAGAGTAAAACATGGACTACAGCCAGGTATCCTATCTTCCAGTACAGTGTCCTTACACAGCACTACCTCTGCCTTTCAAGGCTATTCTATGGCAGCTCTACTCAGTGATGGAGTTCTTTTCATGAGGAAATGAAATCAGCCAATGATTATCACTCTAGAAATAGTGTTGACCTGTTTTGGACATGAGAAATCATCAAGAAGATCGTTTCCTGCCAGCAATCGGCAACGAGGATCTGAGATTACAGAAAATCAGGCTGAAGGCCAAATTATATATCTACACATAATAGCAACAACGGTCAATGTTCTATTCATTTCTAACTAGTGTCACTCCCTTTAGGCAATACATCTGTCATGCAGCACAGCTGTGTGATCCTGGGAGATGATAACAACTGGGAAAAGTAAAGTGGTAATATCCATCAGCAAGAAGGAAACAAATTTTGAGCAAAAGCAATGAGGAAGGTAGATATTAATCAAGTACTTATATTAATAAATGTAATATTATAACAGCTATCAGTGTTATGAAGAAAATGTCCAATTGCTATCAGAAAAATGTGGGTTCTGAAGGAGAAGCCATAAGAAATAAAAGGAAGAGAAAATAGCCTCGCAAAATTCTCACACACATAACACACCCCATTTAAAAGCCTTCAAGAGTTCCCACTAATGCTTAGAAATATTCTTAATCTAATAATCATTACATTAAAAAGAACTTGACTGATCTTCTAATAAAAGAAGAGGAAAGAGCTGACATATTTTGTTATCAGGTACCTTAAAGCTTTTTGTTTGTATATTTTTAAATTCAAGACTCACATTCTATGAGTAGATGTCACTATAATGCTTATTCTATGAGTAAGTCCTATTTTACAGTGGAGCCAATGGAGACACCAAGAGATGAAATTAACTACCTAAAGTCACATGGCTGTTTAAAAACTTAATTAATAACCCAGAGAAAAGTCAAAAACAAAACAGAGGGGAAAGAAAGGACAAGATGGGTTCTAGCAGATGACAAAACTAACTGAAGTTCAAGACAGGAAAATAAGTGAGATGCATGAATGCTGGTTGAAAAAGTGTTTGTGGCAATAAACACAGTATAGAGATAATCAACAGTCAAGTTTCCATTTGATTCTGTCAGAGATAGTCCCTAGTTTCCACTTTGGAGAAGCTGCCTGTATTCTAGGACTTGGCATGATCTCAGCTCACTGCAACCTCTGCCTCCAGGGTTCAAGCGATCCTCCCACCTCAGCCTCCCAAGTAGCTGGGATTACAGGCATGAGCCACCACGCCCAGCTAATTTTTGCATTTTTAGTAGAGATGGTGTTTCACTACATTGGCCAGGCTGGTCTCGAACTGTGCCATTGCGCCCAGCTGTCCTCATTCTTAACTCCACCAGCAATAGTTTTGACAGTTCTGTTTATTATTACCACAATTTCCAATTAACACAGGCCTTGAGATGCAGAGTGCAGGCCTACTTGATTTGTTGATTTCTCCCCTTTTATCTCTATACCCCACTCCTACTTCTCTACCTCCCATATACAAGCATTTATGTGAGACACACACACACACACACACACACACACACAATCTTTTATCTGAATATGTTCATAAAACATATACTACTGTTTATATGCATGTATTTTAATGTATGTAAATGATATCATACCATATATCCTATTGTTTCTGTGTCACATGTTATCCTGTTTTTACGATCTTGTCCATGCTGATTTGTGCACATTTAAGCCATTGCTTTTTATTGCTGCACAATACCCCATTACAAACACCCCGATTGTCCCTAATTCTCTAATATCACAGAATTACTGTGAGAATCATTATAGACCTGGGTGAGAAATTCCTTGGGATAGAGACTCAGGGATGGAGATTGCTGGGACAGAGGACATGTGTATACAAAATGTCACTAAGCTGTGCCCAGCTGATCTCCACAATGAGGGTACCAGTAGGAGGGGTGGGCCCCAGAGGTAAAAGCCAGAGTATAAATCATGGCTGCTTGTGTGAGTTGAGTATATTATCTAACATCTCATAGCCCCATTTTCTCATTTATAAAAATGTGAACAATTACAGTGCCCATTTCATAAAGTTACTGTGATAATTAAAAGAGAGAATCAAGTACTTAGCACAGTATTTGGTACTTGGCAAGTAGCATCACTGATTACCATTTTTCCACACCCAGAAAGAGACTTCTGATTTTTCTAGTAGGCTCTGAATCTTTATACTGTACGGTCAATAGTAGGAATTCTAAGACGTGGCCATTTTTTCACAGCAGGGGACTCCTCTGATGGGCAACCTTTCCCCCAGGGTTCTCCATTGAGTTGGACAAAACTTTGTCAGATTCGCTTGCTGGTCTGAGGTTACCCCTGTCCAATCCTTCTCCTTCTCCCTTTCAACTTTCACAAGCATTACCTCCTCCCCTAATAAATCTCTGGCACCCCAATTCCGTCTCACAGTCTGTTACCAGGAGGATCCACTAACACAGTAAAAAAAAATACTGAACGTGTTTATCTAGTGGTCCTCATTACCATGTGATAATCTGACTATAGAAAATGCATTGTTGGGCTCTGTAATGATGTATGAATGCATAGGTTTTGAACTGTGCATTGAGACAAAAGTATATCTTTACCAACCAGAAACCACAGAGACCCTTAAAACAGTTGATGAGCGCTAGTCTATATCATCTATTTTGTGGTGTGATCCAATGTTTACTGAATACTAAATATTTACTCTACACAAGCTCATTCTGCCTGTGAGTTCCCTTTGGTTTTCTATCAATATATTACAATTTTTTTTCAAATATCTGTGTTAGCTACCAAAATATTCATCATTAACTGGGTACGCTAAAAAAAATTAACAAAGCCAGGCTCATTTTTCATAAATACCTTGTCTCTCGCCGGGGGCGGTGGCTCAAGCCTGTAATCCCAGCACTTTGGGAGGCCGAGACGGGCGGATCACGAGGTCAGGAGATCGAGACCATCCTGGCTAACACGGTGAAACCCCGTCTCTACTAAAAATACAAAAAACTAGCCGGGCGAGGTGGCGGCGCCTGTAGTCCCAGCTACTCGGGAGGCTGAGACAGGAGAATGGCGTGAACCTGGGAGGCGGAGCTTGCAGTGAGCTGAGATCTGGCCACTGCACTCCAGCCTGGGTGACAGAGCGAGACTCCGTCTCAAAAAAAAAAAAAAAAAAAAAACCTTGTCTCTCATACTTAAGCTAATAATATCAGCAACTGATATTTGAAGTAAATAATACCCAGAATATATTTAGTCTCTATTATACTCCAGGTTAACTAATGGAATTTCAGAGTAGAAAATGACGTAACCTAAAGTAATAAGCCAAGAATTATAGAATTAAAAGAATCTTAGGCCAATATGACTCTTTTGAAGATGAAGAAACTGAAGGTCAGAAAATGTATCAGTTTGTCGATATAAATCACTTGAATTTAACCTCCAGATTTTGTTTAAAATGTCAAAAATTTGGCAAATGTAATATAATACCACAAACTGTCATTTTATGCAATTCATAATCTATAGCTATAAATGGAAATCCATGTAAAGCAATGATTCTCAACCAGGAGTGATTTTGCCTTCCAAAATATGTATAGCAACATCTAGAGACATTTTTGGTTGTCTCAGTTAGGGGGAGGGGTGCTACTAGCATCTAGTGGATGTAAGAGACAGGGATGGCGCTAAATACCCTGCAATATACAAGACAACACTCCCGCCCCCACCAAAACAAAGAATTATTATATATAGCCCAAAACGTCAATAATGCCAAGGTTGGGAAACCCTGGTTTAAAGTTATGGAAAAAGTATTCAGTGTCCTGATTGTTTTGTTGAAAGCAAAAGAAAATATTCTGCCCACAATCCCATGGTGATTTCTTTTTTCTTTCTTTTCTTTTCTTTTCTTTCTTTCCTTCCTTCAAGACAGGGTCTCATTTTGTGGCCAGGCTGGGGTGCAGTGGCATGATCATAGCTCAGAGCAGCCTCGAACTCCCGGGCTCAAGAGATCCTCCCATCTCCCAAAGGTCTGGGATTACAGGCATGAGCCACCACACCAAGCCTTTTTTTCGTATTGAACTAAATAATACCTCCCCATTTCCTTATAAAAAGTAATCTAGAACACTAAATAAAATAAATGGTTAGTTGCCTCTTAGGTATAAGAAGATGCCATTTTTAAGTATATTATCTAAATATCTTACAAGATAGAAATGTAGGAAGTATAGTAGAGATTACCAGAGTTCTATAAGGGTCATGGAAATTTATCACCAAATTTTTTTCCATGCATTCATATTCCTTCTGGTAACTTGATGAATTTTTTCAGGTTTAAGTGTACCTTACTTTCAGGTATCCATTGCTAATATTATTAGTCAATGTATGACACACAAATTGCTTATTAACAAAATTTATTTATCAACAAAATAAATCTACATGAAGCATCTTGGTCATGTTAAGTAAAGCCCACTTTTAGCATGGCACCTATTCTAGAAACCCCCTTTAGTTTAATGTCTCCGGTTATGCCTATAACAGACAGGTTTTTAAAACTGCACTTTTAGAATAATTGAAATTTAAATTAGTCATCTGAAAGCTGAGAACACAGTATTAAGTTTAGACAGTATCAATACACAAATCACTGCTTTACATTCTCACGGTGAAATAACTTTTTTACTGGGCCTTCATTTCATGGTCTAGATGCACCCCCTACCGAACCGGAGAGAAATACCTTGATTCAGTTTAAATTCACAGGGCTCTTGAACTGCATAACATCCACCACAAAACGCATCTCTCTAGCTCATCTGAAAAGCTGACTGTAAACCCTACATTTGATTTGACTCAAAAAAAAAGTGCGTCTGAATTGTGCCTTGCACATTAAAGAGGCTTCATTGTGAAAGATCGCCCAGAACATCTCTAAATGATTAGAGATTAAGCCACCGCTTCTTAGCATTAACAAATGAGCTGTATTTTGGTATTTTTATTCTGTCTCCTAACTTGAATGGTATGTGATTCTGTATCACAGACAGCCAATTATTCTTTCAGATAGTGGTCACAATCGATCCTGTAAGTTTAAATTCTCAAAAGCGATGGTAAATTACCAGACAAAAGCCGTTTCGATTAATTAAATGGGGACCACGGAGTTTAAGAAAAGTTTCTTCACCTTCCCAGCCTCACACTCCTGATCCACGACTCCGCTCTTCTGAAATATCCCCTTACTTTGCGGATGCCAGGATGCTGGTCTAAACAGTGCCGGCCCCAGAACATCACTCCGCTAAAGCAGATCTTTGAAGCTCCACTAATTGCCTGCCAGCACCTGCCGGGTGCGCCTCGGTGCGTGCCGGGGCGTGTGTGGATGTGTGAACATGAATGAGCTCTTGCGCGCACCTGGCCTCCGTGTTGCTAAAGCCCAATCGCCGCCGGAGGCTCCGCGAAAACAGGTGTCGCGGAGCACTGGCTCTTACCTGGGCTCTGGCCAGGAGGCAGCTGGCGAGCATCAGCCAACCCCAGACGTGGAGTAACGCCCCCAATCCGGCCATGCCCGGAACGGCTGTAGAGAAAAGCAGGGACCCTCCTCCAGAGCCCGGGAGAAGCTTCCAAGTAACCAACTTGGCTGGGCCTGGGCAAACTTGTGGTCAGTAACGATGCGCAGCTGGGGTGGTCGGGCCCGGGCCACCGGCCGAGGTGCTTGGGGTCTTGTCACCGGAGCCACGCGCTTCTCAGAGCCCGCGTCCTGCTGCGCCGCGATTCGAGAGGTTCGTCTTGTCTTCCGGAGAGACTGGCCCGAGTCCTGCACTTGACTCGCAGCCCCGCGCCACCTGCCGCGGGAAGGGGGCGGCTCCCGCGCCAGGCGGATCCGGGTGCGCCCCGTGCGGCTGCGCTCGCTCTCCTCCTCGCGTCCCGCAGCCCCGGGGGCGGGGGGCAAAGGATCCCACGGCGCTGCTGCCGCCACCCCTGATTCACAATGCTTCTGCTTCCCTCCACTCCGTCCCGGCTTCCAGGGCCCTGTCTCTAGGGGCCCTCTGGGTCTTCCGGGAGTGGTCCAGAAGTTCCCTACTGTCCTGCGTGCGCTGACCATCGGCCCTAGGACAGTCACAGGATGACTAACGGCTCCCAAGGCCAGGTGGGCCCTGCGTCTGGGCTGTTCGCCGGACAGTCCTAAAACCCTCTAAAATGCACTGATTAATTTTCTCCTAACCATTATAATACTGGGTGTGTGTTAAGTAGAAATAATATATGTATTTCTTGTGGTTTAAAAGTTCTTTGTGTGGTATTGTGCTTTGAATTCTGGCATTTAAAAAAGACAACTAATATTCTTTTTTTTCCTTTTTTTGTTTTGTTTTGTTTTGTTTTGTTTTGTTTGAGATGGAGTCTCCCTCTGTCGCCCAGGCTGGAGTGCAGTGACACGATCTTGGCTCACTGCAACCTCCACCTCCTGGGTTCAAGCGATTCTTCTGCTTCAGCCTCCCCGAGTAGCTGATACTACAGGCACGCCACCACGCCCAGCTATTTTTTTTATTTTTATGTATTTATTTATTTTTTTAAGGAGAGACGAGGTTTCTCCATGTTGGCCAGGTTGGTCTCGAACCCTTGACCTCAGGTGATCCGCCCACCTCTGCCTCCCAAAGTGCTGGGATTACAGGCCTGAGTCAACGCGTCGGTCTAATATTCTTTAACACTTTGTGTGTGGCTGGGTAAGCACCTTGATTTGGGACAAAGCCTATTCCTATATTTTCCTCAGAAGCATAATTATCAAGATGCCAGAGAATGCTTTAGACATTGAGTCTCCCAGGATCTGAGACTGTTGGAAAAAGGCGATTCCCATAGGTGAGGCCCAATAATTCACAATAATCTGAGATTTCTCACAGATTGACTTCATTTGCTGCCAAAATGAAAACTGGGTTTGCTTATAAAATTTATAGATTATTGATTGCCAGCCAGCTCTAAAACATTTAAAGGGGTGACATATTTCCATTTCTACATGTCTGAAAATGTTCACTCCTATCTCTATTTTAATAGTGTTGTTTATATCATGTATATGTATTATGAACAATTTCATGTGCTTTTTTGAAATAGCAGAACCTAAATTATACAACATACATACCTTGGCACATGCCTGCAGAATTACCAAATAAAGTTTACTTTCCACTGATTTCATCACCGATTTAAAGTTTTTGTTTTGAGCTTTTGTTTTTTGTGTGTTCTTTTTGGGGGCAGGTGTTGAAACTCTTTTTCAAAATAGAACCCTCTATAGTTGCTATTATCTAAAATCTTCAATTTGATTACATGATTTAGAATTGTTACATGTTACATTACCCTATTCAATCAAGAAAATAATGATAATGGTAGTAATACTGATATATAACATTTTTAAGTGCTACTACATTCAGTTACTATTCTAAGTACTTTCCATGAAATTAATCTTTAACTCTGTGAGGTAAGTATTATCGTTATCCATATTAATAGATGAGGAAATAGACACTTAAGTATTTGTCCAAGGTCCAGATATTCCATCATTGTGGCACTGCTCGTCATCCATTCTATTTGTGCAATAATATTACTACAAATTTTTATCATGTTCCTTAGGACTCACAAAACCAGGAATGCTTTTCCATGCAGTTTTTCTTTTCATTTCATTGTTCTATCTCCCAAAAATTGAGAATAATTTACTGTGCATAATAGCATGGGTTCTGGGCCAAGAAAAATGTCATGCTCCACTTTAGGAGTCTGGCAGTGTCTGAGAACATTTTTGGTTGTGTCACAGTTTTGATATGTCACACATGCTACTGGCTTGTGGTAGGAAGAGGCTATGGATGCTGCTAAACATCCCACAATTCATAGGACAGCCCCTCAAATCAGAGAAATATCTGGCCCAAAATGTCAATAGTGCCAAGGTTGAGAAACCCTGCATTACAGCACAAAGGGTACCCAAGACTACTGCTCTTTGTTAACTAGACGTTCAATCAAATAAGTTCTATACCTTGGAACTTAAAACCAATTTTTGTTAAATGTATGCTATTCAAGTGGTCCATTCATACTAACAGGTACAAATCCACAGTTCAAGACTGAAAGTATTGAAAGCCTTGATTTGACTGTGGTAATTGAAAAATGTTAGGTAAAGTGAAAAAATATACAAATTGCTGTGATATCCAGATATTTGTGGCTCTTGTCATAAAATATGTAATTGCTTATATCATGGGTAAATTAGGAATAATTAATTAAGATTATTTACAAGCTAACAACTTTAAAACAAACCTTTATGCAAAGCTGATGAAATGACTTACCTGCCAAATTGCTGCAAATGAAATCTTGTCAAGCCTTAAATCATTGAAAGGCAGGTGACAGGTCTTATCATCCAATTACAAATGAAAAATGGAATTTTGATGATAAAGAGACTCAATTCTGAGCAAATCACAGTCAAAATGACATTTTCTGCTTATTTCTGGCAATGTTTTGCTTTGGATTTTTGCTGGTGTTTATTTATTTGTTAGTTAGTTTTTGTCTTTTGCAGGACCACCTGTCACATGCTGGTCAAGGCATCAGAATCAGCTGCTAGGTTTTACCTCAGGTCATTACTGAATCTCTAATGATTATTCTTGAACATGTGTTTGTATGTAAATCATTGAATATTATCTTGATATAAAATTTTTAATGAAATTTTTGTTAAAAATATATGCTCAAATTTAAGGCTAATTGTGAACATTTACAAATAGAACACATGGCCTTGGTGAAGTGTTTCCCTACTCTCTTGTCTTGGTTGTTACTATTTTTCAAAGTCTTGACAATTTAGCAAAGATGGACATATCATTATTGTTTTAATTTTTAGTATATTTTTAAGTTTGACTATTTTAGACATTCATTGGCCAGTTGTATTACAGCCTTTTAAAATCTCTTGTTCTTGCCTCTTGAAGGAAGAAAGGCTTTGAATTCTGGCCCTGCCACGTGCTAGCTGCGTAACCCTGAGCAAATTACATACTGGCCTCTCTTTGTCTTAATCTCCTCAATTGTAAGATGGGAGAAATGAGACAACCTCCTTTACTCAGCTCCGGATATTATAACAAAATACCATAAACTGGGTGGCTTATAAACAACAGAGATTTATTTCTCACAGTCTGGAGGCTGGAAAGTCCAAGATCAAGGTGCTGGCAGGTTCCGTGTCTGATAAAAGCCTGCTTCCTCATTGACCACTGCTCTCTTCTCATTGCAACCTCAAATGGCAGAAGGGATGAGGGATTTTTCTGAGGTCCCTTTTATAAGGGCACTAATCTCAGAGCCCTCGTGACCAAATCACCTCTCAAAGTCTCTGCCTAGTAAACCATCACCCTAAGGACTAGAACTTCAATATGTGTATTTTGGGGGAACATAAACATTCAGCCCACTGTACTCCCTCAAAATTTTGTTGGAAAAGTTAAGTGAGTAAACAAACATAAAGTCCAGGGAAATGCTCAATAAGTATTAGCTAGTATCATTAGCATTGTTTGGTGAAGATGAATATTATTATTATTATTGTGATCTTAGTCTGTGAATGGGCCAAGGGCTGTGGTAAGTTTGGAATATTCCCTATTTATGTAGAAAAGCACTGTCTATATTTACAATATAAAATATTTTTCTGACATAAATACCAAAATGTTTTTCAACTTTGTTTTTGGCCTAATTTATAATATCTTGGTCAGTGCAGAGGTTTTTTTTAAATTTATGTATCTAAATCTAGCAATCTTTTCTTTTATAATTTCTTCCTTAGCTTTTATGGAAGAAAGGAATTGCATACTAAAAAATAGAAAATCTTTTCATCAGATCTTTTTACTAAGTTCTTTTCTACCGTTTCATAATTTTACATTTAATGTTTTAAAGTATCAATTTTTTAGGTAATATAACAATTTCTCCAAGTACCTAACCAGTTAATGCAACATCACTTATTAAAGAATCCATCTTTTTATTGGAAAAGATATTTTGAAGGGAGGTGGAGGACAAAAGTTTGCTAATGCCTCTGAAATCACAACTTTAGCTCCATGTAAGGCTGCTCTGATAGAAGAGGCTTAGAAATCAAAGTAGGGTTTGCAATCGATTGAATAGAGCATCTCTCCAGTTTATCCAGGGTGGAATACCATTCATCAAACTCAGATGTGAAACACCTCCATCAAATGCTTGGCAATCTTTCCTCTGAGTGCCTGACTGTTAAATTTGGAAAGCTGAAGAACTTAGGCCTCTGAAGCTCAGTCCTGAGGGTTTTCTCGCTGGAACTCAGGAAGTAGGCAGATAACAACAGAAGTCTGGCCATTCAAACACAGGTACTTCTTGGGGTACATCTGAAGAGAAAAGGTACTCCCCAAGGCGAGGGTTTTTGTCTTGAGTCCAAACTGATGTGCAGTGGCTCGTGTGCAAGTGTCTTCCTCTCTGTTTAATTAGGAAAGGTTGTTATTACTAATAACAACTTGCCTCGGCCGGGCGCGGTGGCTCAAGCCTGTAATCCCAGCACTTTGGGAGGCCGAGACGGGCGGATCACGAGGTCAGGAGATGGAGACCATCCTGGCTAACACGGTGAAACCCTGTCTCTACTAAAAAATACAAAAAAACTAGCCGGGCGCGGTGGCGGGCCCCTGTAGTCCCAGCTACCCGGAGGCTGAGGCAGGAGAATGGCGTAAACCCGGGAGGCGGAGCTTGCAGTGAGCTGAGATCTGGCCACTGCACTCCAGCCTGGGCGACAGAGCAAGACTCCGTCTCAAAAAAAAAAAAAAAAAAAAAAAAAACAACTTGCCTCATAAGGCCCATGTAACAATTAAATGAGATAATGACAATGTCGAAGAAACTTTTATCAGCTGTACAGTTATACAAATGACAGTAAGCTTGGTATTTGCATAATACTTTCATATACACTATTACATTCCATTTATAATTATTAATATATGCAAAGCCTATTATGGAAATACTCAGTAATTAATTTGTAGCTTAAGGGAAATAATGAAAAGGAAGCAATAGCCAATCTTAAAGTTTCCCTACTGAGGATTAAAGAAAATTATTAACAAATTCAAGGCCCATCTCAGTCAAGATAAAGCCTGAAGAAAATTAAGAAGTTGGACAATTATGTGCTTGGCACCATGCCATTTCCTCTCTCTTAAATCTACGCTACCCTACTTGTTAAATTCCTAATGTTCTGCCTTTGTTTCTCAAATAATTAGATGAGAACTTTCTTCTCAATAGCCAACTAACAGCCCCAACTCAAGCTTGTCCTCCTAAGACTTAATGTTCTTCTCTCTGTCCTCCCCTTACACTCTCTGACTGTAGAAGTTTTAAAATATGTCCCCAAAACTCTTGGACACACACTTTTCACTGAGAGGTGAGGGTCTATGTTTCCTTCCTGTGATTGTGGGCTCTATGACTGCTTGACCTATAGAATATAGTAGAAATAAACGCTGGCCTTAAGAAACTGGCAGCTTCTACTTCTAGGCTCTAGGACTTCCTTTCAGTCTTGGAAGCCAGCCACCATGCTGTGAGGAAGTCTGAGACACCCATAGAGAAACCCAGTGCAGGCAACTGAAGATCTCAGGTCTCAATCCTAACCGCTGTTCCAGGCAACATCCAGTGGCAACTCATCAACCCTGTAAGTGAGCCATGTTGGAACTGAATCCTCTAACCCAAGTTGAGCTGCCTCAGTTGATGCCAGCTTAAGTAGAGAAGAGCCCTGTCCAAATTACAGATTTCTGAGCTATGTAAGTGGTTGTACTTACTTTAAGTCATTACGTTTAGGGTTAGCTTGCTACACACCAATAATAACTGAACACCGTCCTGTCATCGACTTCCCGTGCTTGCAGTGTGAAATCTAGCTGCTGGCATCTCATGTAAGAGCAATATGATTTCATTAATTGTTAGATCACTTAGCACCAGGATTTAATCCTGTCCAAATGCTAACTGGACAAATAGCCCCTTCTGCTTTTTGTACCTCCATTTTGTCTTTCTAAAATTAAATGGAATTCTCAGAGTTGACACACTCTTCTGTCAAGAATTTAGGAAAGCTGTAAGCCTTCTCTAGAAATCCCATAGGATTTCACTATGTGAAAAAATTGTTTAACTTCTTCCCAATACTTAAATCATGACTATATATGTATAGCATATTTCTTCAATAAAAACAATTCTAATAATGAAAATCTTACTGCCTCCATGGAAAACGTCTGACTGAGCTAGCTAATATCATGGATTAAATGGCTATAATTTGCTGGCTATAACAATAGCTCATATTTTTAACATATTACCAATTTATTTCATAAATCTGCATTCTGCAAAACATTTGCATCCAGCAAAATATCCTGATTCCCCAAACAAGCCTTAGAGAGACATAAACTAAGATACCCATTTTCATGGTAGTACCCATTTAGATGAGGAAACTACAACTCAGAAAGAAGCTAAATGATGTGCAGAAGGACACGCAGCAGCCAGGGAAGACTTCAGCTTAGGTCTTCTGTTTTCACATTTTTCACTTTTTCTACCATTCTACCGAGCGCCTATAGAATGTGCTTTAGCATTTCCTTAGAACTTCACAGATGCACTAAGCACCTTCTCATGCATTTTCTCATTTCCCCCAACAGAGATAACTTCCCAATAGAATTACATTTTTAATCCTTGTTAAACCAAAGTATCAGTCAACACTACAGGCAGTATGACATATCTATGAGCAATTTATGTTGAGTCTTGCAGCATACGAAGGCATATGCTCCCAAGAATGTACCAAATAACACAAGAAAGAAAAATTTCACCTAGATAAGAAAAGTAACAACCCTTTAATTTGGAGATGGATTAGGAAAGAACATTGAAAATGTCAATCTAGTTGTTTCTTTATCACTTAAAATAAGTACAAGAAGACTTGAAAAATAAAAATTGATTAAGGACTTTTTAAGATGTAGGGAGCTATGACATTTTGTTAACAATTTATGCTAGGTACTTTTTAGACAAGAAAGATCACCGTAAAAAGTAGATAATGATAAAAACAAAAAAAGGGGAACATACTGGTTTTCCCCTAAAGAATTTATATGACAAAGCAAAATATCAAATGGACAAAATAATGTAATATGAAAATAGCTACAGGCTGCAGAGGGAGGGACTGATTACTTTGGGGCTAAGGTTACTTGAAGAAGTCTTCCAGGATAGTGAGAAAATCTGCAAAGCTTCTCAGAAGCTATGACAAAGGGGAAGGGCATTTTAAGTGTTTTGAATGGCAAAAGCACACCAGGAAACTGAGTGTGTTATATAATGTGCAAAAACAGGAAGAAAACTGCCTTGTTGGTAAAAATGGGAAAGTGAGGTGGAGTAGCAGGAACTGGGGGTCCTTCAAAGCCTGGCTAAGACATGGCATTTGCAATGGTATGGCAGACAGTCATGTGCCACCAAATGGCTGTGATACAAAAATGTTTTTGTAGGAAAAGGCGTTCTCTTGGCTCTTGTAGAACAGATGCAGTGGAGAGGAACCAGGGAGCTGTGTAAGGGGACAACTTGTAATAACAACACACTGTGGCTAGGGTCTAGTAGGCACTAGAGTTTCAAGGAGAACGATCCTGTCCTGTTTCCAGTGCACTCCCAGAGCCTTAAAGACAGCAGAAGTCCTCTAAGCCTTGTGTGGTGAGAGAGGATTTCCAGAGGAGTCATCAGAACTGAGTGTGAAGAATGGCTGCATGTGACCCAATGGAGGATGCTGAAGATGGCACTCGAAGCAGAGAAGAACATGTGCAAAGCAGGAGACATGCAGAACAGGAGGGATTCTAAAACAGCAGGTGTGCCGCAGAGGAAGAAGGGTGGCTGCAAACCCTGAGGAGGAAAGGATTAAGTCAAAAAAAAAAAAAAAAAAAAAAGCAAAATACTCGGAAAGGAATAAAAAGGAGAGACACCATGAAGAAAATATTAACAGGACCTGGTCACTGAGTGGTTTGGAAGGTAAAAGGAATGATGGGTGGGGGGGGGGGGGGAACCTTTTTGCAAGTCTCAGAGGCCAAAAGAATTAGACTAGTGTTGATAGTAGTGGGAAGGCAGGAAAGAGCACTGTTTTTACAGGGGACAGATGCTAATTCCTAATTCCTAACTCTCCTCATGTTCCATTTCAGGTAATATTGGAACATACAGGTGGCAGGTAGGGGAGAATTTGGAGACTTTCGAAAAGAATGTGAAATTGAAGAGTAAGGCTCAGGTAAGTGCTGAAAACAGATTTGGGAATAGTTCCCATACAGATGGAAGGTGAGACTGTGAAGAAACTCAATGTTTATGGGACTATGAATGATTTCTTCATAGGATTCATACACATACATCCAATATTTCTGAGCATGGCATAATCCTATTGTATACCTCCTTCTGATATCTGGAATACAACCAATGAATTAGCATAATGATCATAAGCTAGGTCTACTGACTCTCATGTGTCATACCAAGTTGGTTTCTATTCTAGAAGTATGAGGTCAGTACTTGTCAAATATATACTGAGGTCTACTATGAAATTTGCTTTTATTTTCTCCACAAACAGAACTTTTCTTTGTGCAATAAAAGTTCAAGAGCTACATATACATCTGGTTAAATACTTACTGAGACATCAAATATAATGTTTATTAGTTGAATATAATGCACATAAATCACATTTCCAATAAAATATACATATGCTTTGGAAATTAAAGAGACTAGTTTAGCAGTTATATAGTGAACTCTTGCTGACCTAATTTGCAAAATATTTATATAAAATTAAGTTATTGTCTGATTCATCCATGTCTAAAATGATTTTCCCTACATTAAAATAAATTAATGAGATCTGTATAAAAGTTTATAGATAGTACCACAAACCTAATACCAAAATAACCACTAATATAATCTACTCTGAACCATCCCTTAGTGATCTGGATGTTGCTATTTTCACTAGGTTACCAGGTTAAACTAGACATCTGAAAAAGACATTCTAATGAGAAATTCAAATAGCTCTCGCTACCCCTGGAAATATAAGAATACTCCACCGAAAGACACATCCTTTCATTGTAGGCAGTCCCCAAAGAGAGGTGCTGATGACTAATTTAATGACTGGGAAGATATTTATGCTGAGTATGTCTCAGGATATTATAACAATATATTACAAAGGAGAAAAGGTCTACCAAAGTCAATTCTACCACTTAAACTTGAAGACTTTAGACATTACTATTTAGAATTCATATTTTATTTTGTTTTCAATAAACAAGCACTCTACTAGCCTCTGGAAATATAACCACTACAATATAATATTTTAGTAAGGTATAAACAGAAGCGTTTTCTGAAAAACAAAATAGGTCAAATCACTGAAAGAAGTAACTTGGGTTTTAGGAAGAGTTTAATTTTCTAGGTGCTATAACTGGAGACCTACTGAAATAAAGTTTTACTTTCCATAGGGTTATTAATGAAAGTTTAAGGCCCCAGAGACAAGGTGAGTATCAATAAAAAGGGCTGAAAGGACATGAGCATAGAGGTTCATAGCTCCACACTACATAGTGGGAAGGAAAAGGTGAACAGCATGTGTGAACTTTTCTCCATCAAAAAGGAAAGAAAAACCTCAAATAAATCTCTTGGTAAACATGCTGTGTTGGGAGTGTCCAAAACCACCACCATCATGCTTAATGATTTGCTAGAAGGACTCATAGGACTCAGATGTTATCTTATGGTTATGATTCCTTAGAGTGAAAGGATACAGATTAAATTCAACATAGGGAAAAGTCACATAAGGTGATGTTCAGGCAGAACCAGGAACAAGCTTCCAGGGGTCTTCTCCCAGTAGAATCACACAGATGCACTTAATTCTCCCAGCAATGATGTATGACAACTTGTGCAAAGTGTTGCCAACCAGGGAAGCTTATCTGAGTGCTGGTGTCCAGGGTTTTTAATCACCTACTCAGAACCCAGCCCCACCATAACCCCACCCCACGCAAAAACAGACATTCCCCATAGATCACATTGTTAGCATAAACTACCTGGTCAAACAGGTACAGCATAGCCTAAGGCTGCAGAGACACAAACCACTTTTATCCATCAGATTATGCTGAGGACTTAGAGCTCATCTCCCAGAAACCAGCCAACGGCCAGGCCTCAGGAGTGGCCTTTCTTTGGGATGTGCAGGGTTTGAGCAACCCAGACCTACTGAGCTAACCCTTCCCGGCACACATATGAATAACCAAATTTTTCAGTAAACCCACTAAGTATTTACTAGGAATGGAAAGATAATGGAGAGTATAAAATGCTTTTAGGAGCACACATCTTGATTGTGTAGGTTTTTATTATAAATAAACTTCGAATTCACAGGTTTATGGATGATATGGGAAACTAAGAGATGATTATGTAAACAATGAATAAGGTATGAAGAAGAGACATTGCATAACTGGAATTATTCCCTCTGTTTGAACAATGTCTCTGCACATATTGCTTATAAAGAAGCTTGTCTGTTAAATCTAAAACTTATCCTACTGCATGAGAATAGGGTCATTTTGGAAATCTGTGCCAAATGGTCTCAGACTTCTCCAAGAAAAGACTGTTTCATTTGTGCCTGGTGTTTACCTGATCCTTTGATTTCTGAGTAAAGTTTGTTAAGAGCTAGAATTGGTGCTCATTAAGAGCTAGAATTCAAGAGAGTCTAATTTTATAATTCCAGTATATGTGTTATCACAAAAGATACAGGTAGATGAGACAACTCTTTTTTGCCTTAAGATTCAAACAGCACAAAATCAAGATAGTAAATAAATTAATTAGTAATACAATAACTTATGGAAAGAGAGAAATCACTTTAAACAGTTTTAAGGGAATTGATCTAATTACATTCCCCAAACCACATCCACACACCTCATATAAAGCTCTAAAATGATTATCTAAGTAAAATACAATGCCCCTAAAGAAGCTTTTCGTTTTGAACACAAGAGCATTGTGTTGAACACAAGAGCATTGAACACAAGAATATTGTCTTTCTTCTATGCCTTTGCAGTTTCTTGGTCTAAGGACACACATCTAATTATCCACCAAATCACCAAGATCATCGGAAATGATTGGAACATTGACAGTAGCTGCTACAAAAAGTAAACAGTTCCAACCAACCATTACCATAAACTCATAGAAACTATTTGCTCCATTTCTTGCATGAGACATGTTTGACTTCCATGGCCATTCTGGCATCAGATCCTTGAAGAGAATGCCAAGGAGTGATAAATGTGACATGGACTCTATTTATACGTTAAAAATTAAGTAAACCACCATTTCACTAACGATAATGAGGATATATCTGCTCTGGGACTTAGACTATTTCATTCTGAGACAAAATAAACTAACTTTTTTTTAATGAAATTCCTAGGGTGACAAATTCAGTCTTTTCCATGACTTCTGTGGCTTAAAGAATATTAATATCAAAACGCAATGAATTAATTTTCTATTATTTGATTTTAGTTTTAAGTTTCATGAATAAATTGCTTTCTAGTAATCATTATGTTATAGGAGTTATTAAAAAATTATTTTAGGCAGATAAAGAAGAAAAGGGGTCCTCAGGAAGTTTTTCTTTAATGCAGCTCCAGAAATGTTTCTTGCCTAGCAGAAAAACTCTGGCTCTTAGACCCCGGCAGGCAAGAACATGCAGTGTTTGGTTTTCTGTCCTTGTGATAGTTTGCTGAAAATGATGGTTTTCAGCTTCATCCATGTCCCTACAAAAGACATGGACTCATCCTTTTTATGGCTGCATAGCATTCTCTGGTGTATATGTGCCACATTTTCTTAATCCAGTCTATCATTGGACATTTGGGTTGATTCCAAGTCTTTGCTACTGTAAATAGTGCTGCAATAAACATACGTGTGCATGTGTCTTTATAGTAGCATGATTCGTAATCCTTTGTGTATATACCCAGTAATGGGATTGCAGGGTCAAATGGTATTTCTAGTTCTAGATCTTTGAGGAATCACCACACTGTCTTCCACAATGGTTGAACTCATTCACACTCCCACCAACAGTGTAAAAGCATTCCTATTTCTCCACATCCTCTCCAGCATCTGTTGTTTCCTGACTTTTTAGTGATTGCCATTCTAACTGGCGTGAGATGGTATCTCATTGTGGTTTTGATTTGCATTTCTCTGATGACCAGTGATGATGAGCATTTTTTCATGTATCTGTTGGCTGCATACATGTCTTCTTTTGAGAAATTTCTGTTCATATCCTTTGCCCACTTTTTGATGGGGTTGTTTTTTTCTTGTAAATTTGTTTAAGTTCTTTGTAGATTCTGGATATTAGCCCTTTGTCAGATGGGTAGATTGCAAAAATTTTCTCCCATTCTGTAGGTTGCCTGTTCACTCTGATGATTGTTTCTTTTGCTGTGCAGAAGCTCGTTAGTTTAATTAGATCCCATTTGTCAATTTTGGCTTTTGTTGCCATTGCTTTTGGTGTTTCAGACATGAAGTCCTTGCCCATGCCTATGTCCTGAATGGTATTGCCTAGGTTTTCTTCTAGGGTTTTTTATGGTTTTAGGTCTAACATTTAAGTCTCTAATCCATCTTGAATTAATTTTTGTATAAGAAGTAAGGAAATGATCCAGTTTCAGCTTTCTATGTGTGGCTAGCCAGTTTTCCCAGCACCATTTATTAAATAGGGAATCCTTTCCCTATTTCTTGTTTTTGTCAGGTTTGTCAAATATCAGATCACTGTCAATGTATGGTGTTATTTCTGAGGGCTCTGTTCTGTTCCATTGGTCTATATCTCTGTTTTGGTACCAGTACCATACTGTTTTGGTTACTGTAGCCTTGTAATATAGTTTGAGGTCAGGTAGCGTGATGCCTCCAGCTTTGTCCTTTTTCCTTAGGATTGTCTTGGCTATATGGGCTCTTTTTTGGTTCCATATGAACTTTGAAGTAGTTTTTTCCAATTCTGTGAAGAAAGTCATTGGTAGCTTAATGGCGATGGCATTGAATCTATAAATTATCTTGGGCAGTATGGCCATTTTCACGATATTGATTCTTCCTATCCATGAGCATGGAATGTTCTTCCATTTAGTTGTGTCTTCTTTTATTTCATTGAGCAGTGGTTTGTAGTTCTCCTTGAAGAGGTCCTTCACATCCCCTGTAAGTTGCATTCCTAGGTATTTTATTCTCCTTGTAGCAATTGTGATTTGGGGTTCACTCATGATTTGTCTCTCTGTCTGTTATTGGTGTATAGGAATGCTTGTGATTTTTGCACATTGATTTTTTATCCTGAGACTTTGCTGAAGTTGCTTATTGGCTTCAGGAGATTTGGGACTGAGGCAACAGGGTTTTCTAATATACAATTCATGTCATCTGCAAACAGGGAGAATTTGACTTCCTCTTTTCCTAATTGAATACTCTTTGTTACTTTCTCTTGCCTGAATGCCCTGGTCTTGGCCTCTATTTTAAAACAAAATCAAATAAATCAATGGGCATCCATCAGATGGGTACTCATGCTTAGCATCAGCTGCTTGGATGTGAGGCTTGCTGGTGAAAACATGGAGAACCCCACAGTACCCCAGGGTCATTGGTAATGTTGGCCATGTTTTGAAACAGCTTCTTTTCGCAGGGAGACCTTGCCATTGTGTGAGGCTGGGAAAAGTTCTGAGGTAACTGAGACTTTCTGGCCAGGGCAGATTTCTGACCCTGGCATGATTCAAAGGCCTCTGGACTGGGCCCAGCCTCCAACAGCCCATTCTGGGTGTTGGCAGAGAATCTTCAGCTATCCTGTTGCAAAATTCTCCTTCCTTCTCTATCCACAGTCTCATACTCTTTCTCTGTGTGAAATGTGCATGGATTTGTAGAGCCTAGGAAAGTAATCCTTTTAGGCAAGATCAGAAAAATGCGGTTGCAGTCTTCTAGGAACAGAGTTCTTCCCTAACCCCGGTGGTGAGGTTTCTTGCCACCACATCGCTGGCAAGCACACAGTATTTCTAAGCCTACAGCACCACCTAGTGGAAACAGAAATCCTCTACATGAGGCACATTTTTTTTTTCCACAGCCATACCGCAGCTTCCTTTTGCACAATTAGAGATCAGACTCTAGGCCTCTTCTGGGAACAGGAAAGTTCTGCCTTTAACAGTTAGGAGTAAGATGTCTTCCGCAGCCAAATTTTAGTCTCGTTATTGTCCCATCAGCAGGAAAATAAATGGCCATTCAGTTTCTACGTTCCTTTAAGGCACCTATTCTGTCTCTGATTAAGACAGTATTTAATTAATAAGTACTTAATAATAGTATTAATTAATAATTTTAATTACTTAAATAATTTAATTATGTAAATAAAATTAATAATTTTAAGTCCAGAAGTTAACTGGAACAATTTTTCTAAGGGTAAATGCTTTAGCACGGGCCATAATAGCAGGATATAGAGTTCAATCTAATCTAGCACGCCCCCTCCCTTAAAGGGGCCTTGCTCAATTACGCAGTTTTTCTTGAGATCCATCTTTTCAGGGAGGCACACAGGTCACACAAGTCTAGGAGGTCAAAGGGAAATAAGAGGCAGAGGACTAAGGCTGATTAGGGAAGCGTGACTAGGCCCCAAAGTCTAGTTTCTCTGGTGCCATGGCTTGGAGGGTCATGCCTGCAGTCATGGGTGGCACATTTAAATGGGTGCCGGGATCCAGGAACCAGGGAGAGAAAACAATTGAGGGGGACACCCCCTACTGTTTTCTTCTCTATCCCAAATCACATACTGAAAGGAAGGAGACTGAAAGAACACTTTTATTCTCACTTCTCTTTCTAGATGAGTAACAGATTGTCTTCAGCATGCACTCCCCTGGGGTATATTTTAAAGCTCTGGGACTCCTTCAACCCTGAGACTTTGAAGAGCAAGCACCTCATATTCTGTTGCACAAGGGCATGGCCTTCTTACTATCTTGGGGACAGGCAAACCTGGCCTGCTGAGGGGGAGCCTTGATTTTAGTATTATCCGAAAGTTAAAACTTTTCTGCAATCAGAAGGGCAAATAGACTGAGGTCACCTATGTACAGGCTTTCTTTGCCCTCCAAGACAACCCAGACCTTTGCAAGTTCTGTACAATTGACCCAGTTCTTTTAGCAGCCACAACAGGCAAGCCCACAGAGAATAGTTCCCCAGAGCTAAAGCAGGTTCCAAAGGAGCAATCAGAGACAGCTATTGAATGTCCCAACCCTTCCAGTCCCCTTCCAATCATACCATCCACTCCTCCAGCTCTACCTGCTCAGGTATATCTTACTCTCTCCCCTTCCTCTTACCTGTGCAGGAAATGCCTGATGGGAGTGGTACCATAAGGGTTCAAGTTCTCTTATCATTACAGGACCTTAAGCAAATAAAGGGAGACTTAAGCCAATTTTCTGATGACCCTGATAGGTATATAGAAATTTTCGAAAATTTAACTCAGGTGTTTGATCTCACATGGAGGGATGTTATGTTGCTGCTAAGTCAGACCCTCACTGCAGCTGAGAAGCAGGTAGTTCCGCAGGCAGCAGAAAAATACAGAGATGAGCAACATGCCTCCTATAGCAGACCCAGGAGAAAAAGAGGAGAGAGGGAAGGTGCGCAAGAGGTGGAAACTCCATTCCACTAGGAAGGGAAGCAGTTGCCGTAGACAACTTTGATTGGAATCCCAGTAACTCAGGAGATGAATGGAAAAGGAAGCCCTTTTTCTAATAGAGAAGGCCTATGGAAGACCAGGACCAACCCTTTCAATTACTCTGAACTGTCCATGCTAGACCAAAGATGAGATGAGAATCCCACAGCCTTTATGGAAAGGCTGAAAAACACACTAATGAAACACGCCTCTTTATCCCCTGAATCACTTGAGGTATAGCTCATCCTGAAGGACAAGTTCATCACACAGGCATCTCCCCACATTAGAAGGAAGCTACAGAAGCAAGCTGTAGGACCGGAGAGCACCCTAGAAAACCTCCTGAGAATAGCCCTTTAATCTTTTACGATAGGGATCAGGAGGAGGCCCGAGAAAAGGAGAGGAAATACAAGAGAAGAACAGAGGCTCTAGTAGCAGTGTTGCAAGCTTGTAAAGTCCAGAATCCCCGAGGTGCATCCACTAGCTGTTACCAATGTGGCCAGCCAGGGCATTTTAAGGAATGCCCAGGCAGCAATATGAAGCTTCCTTGACCCTGTCCAGCCTGTGGTGGAAACTGCTGAAGATGGGTCTTTCCCTGGAGGCAGAGGTCACTGTGTTCAGAACCAGTCTCACAGATGGTCCAGCAGGACTGATGGGTCCCAGGGCTCAAACTCCTGTTCCAGCAGCTCAGACTGCCATTACAGCACAGGAGGATTCTGGAAATTGAATGAAGGAAGGTAGATCTTCTTCTGGATACTGAAGCCAGTCTCTCTCTTCTCCTCTGTAATCCAGGCCTCCCCTCTTCCTATAGCATGACTGTAAGGGGCGTCTCAGGAAAAACTCTAACCTGATATTTACCTTTAACCCTTAGCTGCAGGTTGAGGGCTTACTATTTACACATGCCTTTCTAATCATGCTTAAAAGTCCCACTCCTTTATTAGGTAGAGATATTCTAACTTGCATGGGAGCCAGTATCCTTATAGCCCCAGGACAAATTCTTTGTCTCCCCCAATGGAAGCTAACATTAATCCAGAAGTGTGAGCAATTCAAGGAAGAATAGGTTGAGCTATAACTTCTAGGCCAGTCCAAATCTATCTTAAGGATCCCACTTCTTTTCCTAACCAGAGACAGTAACCCGTAAGGCCAGAGTCTAGGAAAGGGCTAGAATCCATTATTAATAACCTGAAGATGCGGGGCCTCCTCAAACCCTGTAGTAGCCCCTGCAACATCCCAATATTAGGAGTGCAAAAACCCAGTGGGGAATGGAGACTAGTTCAGGATCTTCACCTCATTAATAAAGCTGTAGTTCCAATCCATCCAATGGTACCTAATCCCTATATCCTGTTAACTCAAATACCTGAGGAAACTAAATGGTTTACAGTCCCAGATTTAAAAGATGCCTTTTTGTGCATACTGTTACATGCTTACTCTCAATATCTGTTTGCCTTTCAAGATCCCTATGGCCAGACCACCCAGTTAACATGGATGGTCTTCCCTTAGGGATTCTGAGATAATCCTCATCTGTTTGGACAGGCACTGTCACAAGACATCTCTGAGTTCTCTCATCCTCAAGTTAGGGTCTTGCAGTATGTGGATGATATTCTGCTCTGTGCCCCAACTGAGGAAGCTTCTCAGGAAGACATTGAAGCTCTTCTCAACTTCTTAGCTAGCAGAGGATATAAGGTTTCAAAACCCAAGGCCCAGCTCTGCAAAACCTCAGTGAAGTACCTAGGCTTAGTGTTGTCTGAGGGGACCAGGGCATTAGGGAAAGAGAAGATTAAGCCTATCTCCTCCTTCTCCCTCCCCAAAACCCTCAAGCAACTAAGAGGATTGGGGGCATTACAGGATTTGGTAAACTGTGGATGATACCTGGATGTGGTGAAATAGCCCATCCATTATATAACCTCATAAAAATCTCAGGGAGTTAAAACTCATCTTTTAACCTGGGAACCTGAAGCTCAAAAGACCTTTGACCAGCTGAAGCAAGCCTTGCTCAAGGCACCAGATCTCAGCCTTCCTGTAGGGGAGGCCTTCAATCTGTATGTATCAGAAAGAAAGGGAATGGCCCTGGAAGTTTTAACACAGGCCCAAGTTTTAACACCAGCTCAACAGTCAGTGGGTTATCTATCAAGAGCCACCTCAGAAAATTATCCCAAGAAAGTCACCTTCCTTGGGTCACTCTTCTTCCTATGGCCTTACTAGAAATAAAAAATACCCCTTCAAAATTAGGTCTTAGCCCTTTTAAGATGCTGTATGGATGGCCTTTCCTTACCAATGATTTTCTATTAAATCGAGAAACCTCTAAGCTAATTAAGCATGTAATTTCTCTGGCTCACTTCCAACAGTAATTAGCACAATTCGTGAAAGCCCAGCCCCAGGAAATTGGACCACCTCTGTTTAACTCAGGAGATTTGGTACTGGTGAAGGCTCTCCTTTCCCTCTCTCCCTCCCTAAGCCCAAGCTGGGAAGGGCCTTACACTCTTCTTCTTTCAACTCCCTCAGGAATAAAAGTTACAGGAATCGAATACTGATACACACTCAAGTCAAAGCCTGGAGAGCTAAGGGACCAATCCCTGACAAGCCCAAAGGAATGACCTGAATATCTGTGAAAAAAAAATAGATCTTAAGCTGAAAATCACAAAGGATAAGTAACTGAGTAAGAACTACTCATCTTACTCAGTCTCACCCCTGCCTCATCAAATACTTTTTGTCATTTCTACGTCTCCCTTTGAACCAAGTATTAAAATTTCTTTTTAATGGAAGTTATTTACTATGCCACCCTTGCAGGAATTGTTATACTCACTCTACTATTTGCAGCAGAACTATATACTGTAGCACCCTCAGGGTGGAATATCAGAGAATCTCAATTACTATAGCATTTTGCTTAATTATTATCCTCATAGCAGGAATAAGGGTTACTAACAGAAAATAAACATGAGTGTTTTACTATCACTAAGTCTATTAGGACTTTTTATTGAACTTAGTAATATATCACACCCTTTAGCTCCTACAATATCCATGATGGCCCATTTGTACAAGACTAATTGTTGGGTCTGTCCTAAGTAGTTCACTCAATTCAATGACACTGAGGAATCTTACAGTGACCCGGAACTCATCGTCTTGGGGTTCCCTTTATTGGCTTTACCTTTAACCCTTACAGACATATCAGGCATAAATGGGACATGGTATGGGAACACTTTCAACTGGGTGACTAACTCCTCTCAGGAGAACACTCCACCTATAGTGGCAAAGAACACTCTCTCCAAACATAAACTTCACACCCTCAGACTGGGAAAAGTTGACCAAGTAATAGCAAATGTCTCCCTCTGCTTTAAAAGTAGCAGGAAAGGACCACACTTGGGAGATCTCAGATATTGTAACATCACACTTGTAATTGCTGATAGTTCAAAAATTTGAGGAGGAGGGTGCAACAAGGGTGATCTAAAAGGATCAGAAACTCTAGTTGGGGGCTTTCAGAATCTAGCCTCTCCTTCTGGTTGGAAGTCCCAATGGGAGTGGCATGCTCTAAATAACCATCTTGACTATAATGTAAAAAATAACACATGGGCCTCTACAAACATGCTCCCTCATGGAACTCGAGACCCTTCTATAATGTTTGCTAATAGTAGCAGCTTACAGATCTATGGGCAAACTAGAGACATCTGGAATGACAGCCCTTGCCACAAGGATTATCTGAGATGCTGGCCAGGGCATCTTACGTCTCTAATTTTTCAAAACTCCATTTGTCAGGTGGACCCTTCTCACTTGACATGTCAAATTCCAAATGGCTTCATAAATGACTATCCTAAATATGGTGATTCTTCTCCTAAGGATGCCCCTATTAAATGTAAAGAAGGAAAACTTCTAAGAAAAATCTGCCAGTGTAACTGTCCCTTCAAGGAACAGGACTATATTTTCTTTATGGCTCCTGGATACACTTAATCCTCACAAAACTTTGGAAGGGAACTTGTACTATAGTCACACGAGTTACTGACTTTTTATTTATTTAATTTTTTTTTTTGAGACGGATTTTTGCTCTGTCACCTGGACTGGAGTGCAGTGGCATGATCTCGGCTCACTGCAGCCCCCACCTCCCAGGTTCAAGTGATTCTCCTGCCTCAGCCTCCTGAGTAGCTGGGACTACAGGTGTGCGCCACTATGCCCAGCTAATTTTGTATTTTTAGTAGAGAGGGGGTTTCACCGTATTAGTTGGCCAGGATAGTCTTGATCTCTTGACCTCATGATCTGCCCCCCTCAGCCTCCCAAAGTGCTGGACTCACAGGTGTGAGTCAACACACCCGGCCCCATTCCTGACTTATTATTTTTGAATTCTACTGAGATGGCAGCATTATCAGGGAACATCCCCAACTTAGACTCTTTTCTAAAAACTGCACTATCTCAAATACACTGGACAAAGAGATCTATCATTTCTATGCCCTCATATATAGATTTAACTGAAAGGGAAGACTGGGGAGGGCATCCACATAACAATCCCATCTTTAAAAAACCATGGATGGGAAATTCTATAGCCAGAGGTACAGTCTGGTTTATGGGCATCCCTTTCCTTAAAAAATCAATACTTAACATCTCTATTATGATGCAATGAGGAAGAAAGGCAACTGTAAGGGTCATAAAGGCACAACAGCAATCTATAGACTCTTTAGCCTCAATAGTAGCACAAAATAGACGGGCCTTAAATGTCCTTACAGCTGAAGTAGAAGGTACCTGGGCACTTTTAAATGAAATGTGCTGCTTCTGAATTAACACCTCTAGTAAAGTAGAGGAAAATCTACAGGTACTTAAAGATCAAATTAAAATTATTGACAGACTAAGGGAAAATGCAGGCTTCAGCCGCAGGTGGCTACAATCCCTCCTTAATGAATTCCAGTCTTCTTTATGGAATTGGTTAACCCCTTTATTAAGCCCCCTCTTGCTTATATGTCTTGTATTAATATTTGGACCTTGTATACTCAATACTGTATCTTGAATTGTTTCGTCTTGCCTAGAGGCAGTCAAACTCCAAATCGTGCTGCAAACCGAACTATGCATGGATGCGCCGTTCTTCCAAGGACCTTTAGATCAACCCCAGGAGGAGCCCTAGTTGCTGTTCCCCATTTGATGCCCCTTTTCAGCAGAAAATAGCCAGAAAGAGTCATTGCCCAAAACCCCCTAACAACAGTTATGGTGACATCTCTTCAGAGAGTGAATGTTATAAGAGTTATTTAAAAATTATTTTAGGCAGATAGAGAGGAAAAGGGGTCCTTGGGAAGTTTTTTTTCTTTTAAAGCAGCTCCAGAAACATTTCTTGCCTAGCAGAAAATCCCCAGCTCTTAAAAACTGGCTGGCAAGCTTTATATGCAAATACCGGCCATTAGAAACTGGGTCCACCCAAACATGGCAATTCTTGCCATCTTCTTCTTGTCCCCACGTGTGTCTGGCAATATGGCCTTCCCCACATATCCCCCACATGTGTAGAACATCATGGCACCCTGAATTTGCATCTTAAAAGGCTAGAGTGGGAGGGCCAGTTTTTTGCAGGCTACTTGAATGACATATCTGGTCAAACCTCTGGGTCCTATGCCAGTAAGAACCATATCCTCCAGCCTCCTCATATAACTGGCTGCTTGCCACACTTGGGGTTCCCTTTTTTGGCTTGGAGTCCCCCTCCCTTTGTCCCTGTACGGGAGGGCCTCTTCCTTCTTTCTTGCCTCTTAAATTTTCCACTCCTTAAAACCATTCCACTTGTATCCGTGTCATTTTATTCAAACCAGCGTGAGACCGAAGACCCTGGTGTTCCTCCAGTCATCAGAGTCATATCATTTATATGCATGAGTATTATTATTCATTGGATAATAAATATTTAATTTCAATAAGTATCTCCTGATACTTGTTTGGAGACCCAGAAAAAATGTGAGTACCCGCTCAAAGATAACACTAATAATAATTTATCTTTCCAACAAACATCCATTAAACACCTACTATGTGCCAGAAGCTTTTCTAGGTTGTAGTAAAACAGTAGTTTAGAAAACAATCAACCCCCCCCAAAAAAAAAAGAAAAAACGGAAAAGAAATCTCTCTTCAAAGATCTTTAGGTTTTGCTCATTAATTTGTGATAAAAATTAAACATTTGTGAGAAAACATCACAAATGTGTGATAAAACATCAATGTTTGGCACACTATGTTAAAGGTAATGAAAGGGTCACCTTGATCATGATTCATTACTTCCCCTCATGGGCCACACATAGCCTAGACATAGGGAAGGTACTATTCCAGTGTCTACCCATTGAAAACAACTGGCAAACTAACATGAGCTAACTTCGATTTGTAGGCTCGAAATTAAAAGATGCATTTAATGATTTGTCCTCCAGTGCTTCTGTTATCTTTTGGCATTTATGAGTTAATAAGCTGCTATGGTTTCTGCAAATATAACTGGCAGTAATCCACAACTGATTGAGTTAATTAAGCATAACAATTGTCCAGAGCTAAGACTAATGAGAAGGAAGAATTTTAATGAAATGATGTGTAAGACCACAGAGCTGCACCAAGGAGTATAGACAATCTGGAAATGTTTCCTCAATAGAGTGTGTGTGTGTGTGTGTGTGTGTGTGTGTGTCCTTTTAATGCATCATCATTCTGTAAAATATGGCATATTCCTAATGTTCAGAGTAATGGAAAATATGTTAGAAACTTAGTCTTTTCCTATAGCTTGACTGTGGAATACTCTCTGATGCTTAAATTCAGATATAATGAAAACATCTTCACAATATAAACACCCTCTTATTGCTAATTAGAATCTCTTGATAATAAGAAGGGGCACTGATGCTGATGCTAAGGTTACATTGTTTTCTACGTATGTGCTATGCTCCAGTGAGTCTGGCTATGAGATATTTGCTGCTTACATCCATAAGTGCTTACTGAGTGCCAGATCCTGGATTAGTATTCTCTCCCCTGGTGTAAGCACTAGCTAAAAATAGCCTTTAGACTTCCTGGGGAATAGAATTATAATCAAACATCAGGAGAAGCAGAAGTTCAAGGATATGGGCAGTGAAATTGCATGTCTCATATCCTAGTAGTTTGGCCATAGTCCTTGACAGTTTTCTTTCTAAGTTGTATTTATTTCCCCACTTCTACTCAGCCTTACAGTGATTCTTATCTCAACATGTCTATTCTAGAGTAATCACTATTACATTGTGTTTCAAACCACACAACTCATAAAGACATATTTTATGCAAAGATAGAAGGTTTCAAGGGTTACAGTATCCCTGGATAGGGAGATAAATATTACCTATATTATTCTCAAGTCTTGATGGAATGGGACACAGGTATGAACGTGACGGAAGAAAGAGATGTCATTGTATTGTTGAAGGATAATGTGGAACATTACTGAAGATTAGACTTTTTTGGAAGTATCTGTGGAATTATAGCTTTGTTGGTGTTGGGACCAATGCCATTGAAGCGTGAAGTTTTAAGCCATTGCTAGTTAATTTATTATTCCATCGACAACTGTTTAGCCTATCTCCTCAAGGAAGAATGGTCCAATGTTTACAGACTAGCACTGAGAGGGGGGTGCCCTGCACCCAAATCTAGGTTCTGCCACTACCAGCATCATCTGTGATCCTGGAATAAGATATTTAACATGAGAGCACCCATTTCCTGATCTTTGTATAAAAAGGGGTTGTTGTGCTGACGTGATCAGTGATTGAGACATACAGGTCTCTGCACTTCAAAGAATAATCACTTAAGATTACAACATTGTGACATCCTCTAGCTATAGTAGTATGATGGCATAATAGGGAAGCATATCACCTGAATGTTATTTTGCCTCAATTATTTTCATAATGGAAAATGATCATCTAATTGGAAAAAACAGAGTCACTTTTTTTTATTATTATACTTTAAGTTCTAGGGTACATGTGCACAACGTGCAAGTTTGTTACATATGTATACATGTGCCATGTCGGTGTGCTGCACCCATTAACTCGTCATTTACGTTCGGTATATCTCCTATTGCTATAAGGCCCCGGTGTGTGATGTCCCCCTTCCTGTGTCCAAGTGATCTCACTGTTCAATTTATTCTAATTCTAAACATTGAAACAGAATCAGTTTGTTGTATATGACTTAAGAGACTGTCTGGTAATATGTGGTTGAAAATTAGAGAATAGACCACTGCAAAAAGATGACAGCCCAGGATAGAACTGCAGCACTTCCGTGACTTCACATTGCTCTGATACCTCTGAACCAGGTCAGGCCTTCCCTACATGACCACAGATCTTTATGCAGCAAAGTCTAGAAGTGGAAATGCTTGCTCAAAACATAAGAACATTTTAATTTCTCCTTTTGAAGTTATCACCCGAATGTGTAATTGTTTTATGGGACTATGTGAGTTTTTTCATTTAAATAACAGTTCGTCTATCTAAGAAAAAAAATTCTCTAAAGAAAACTGTGTGTGTTTAAAGAAACTAGCATTCAGCAGCAGCACTGAATTGACACTCTTTTTTGCACAAATTCTTATCAAGGGACCCATTCCTTGAGGGAGAGGTAATAGAATGGTAAGGTGTTTGGGGTTTACCAATCCTGCATACCAAGATCAGGCTAAGAACAGCTTTCATTATGTTTCTTCTCAAATCTTCAGAGCCTCAGGTTAGCACTCCTCAAACTGGATATCATGATCCTTCATACTTGCATGCATTCCTCCACACTATCAGGTCCTATTCCCACAGGCTTTTCAGACACAAACACAATTCTTCTGAAATCCGCTGGCATAACTTCTTGATATGAGATGTCCTCCCCGTCTCTTTCCACTAATCCAAACCCTCACCAATCCTCATCTTCACCCAGAAACCTGCTCTAACCAGTTCAGCCTACACTGAACTCACTTTGCTAAACTGCTATTGCACTTGTTTTCTGTGCCACACACGCTATTGCTTAGTCACTTGCTCTCTTGTTTGAGTATTTAGCAATTTTTCACACGGACATCTCTTCCAAGTTAAATATTAGGCAGAAACATTTATCCCCTATTCCTAACTTCTACACAAAGGGTCGTAACTAGAGAAAGCCTCATCTTTCCTCATGCCCCCATGCTCCATTCACTCCTCCCGGACTGTTCTCTTCATCATGGCAAAAACTCCTGTTGACGGTTCTCTTCATGGCAAACAGACACTCAGCATAGAGATCTGTCTTGACTAGAGCATGCAGATCCTCACTGATGATCATTGTGGTATTGGGATTATACCCGAGTCTCAGCAGGGAAGTGATATTCAACTGTGTTCATTGTGAATCATCAATGCTAGTCCTCACACTCATGCATTATGTTTAAGTTCAACTGTTGGCTGGTAATTGATATGTACCTCATGCATTACTTTAATAAAATGTATTTCTAGATTATTTTCTAGGATCATTTACAAGACAGAAGAGATTTAGATAAATAGACAAGTGTTTCTTTGCTGCATAATATGGCCAGAATAAATCAAATTTTGGAGAACTGTTGGAGTTGTGATTGAATGTTCTATGAATTTTCAAGAAGCTTATTTAAACATTTAAGCGTGTCTGCCTTTTGCAAATTCTACCAGAAAATTTAAGGAATTCTTTACATCTTCCAAAGTGCCTTGGAGTCTCTGACAATACTGTTATTTCTCAATTGCCCATATATGCCACTCCCCTAAAGCTCTGCCTTGTAGCTACATGTGAGCTGTTGAGCAGAGACAGGAGATACACTGTTATTTCACATCCAGGCCCCTTAACAAATTTCTGCCCACAGGACAAACAGGTATATTCTGAACAAATAATAAAAGGAAAATCATCCTTACTTTATATCCAAGTTACATTTAAAAAGAAAGAAAGAAAAATATTTAGCACCTTACAGCCTCTAACTACCTCCCTTGAAGTAGCTTTCCCACTGATGAATTTCTAGATAACATAACAGTTTTACTAATATAAAAGACTTAGTATAGAAATTGAGGGATTGGGCTATGGGTAGATCTGCCCACTAAGACAGAAAAAGTGAACTGGTTAGCGCATTTCTTGGAATAGACTAATAATGCAAATGTTGTCAGACCCCCCACATCCCCCAAGGGGACAGCTATGGGATGACAGAGCAAGGAACTTGGAGTGGGATCAATGCTGGAGGCTCAGCTTTATGAAACAGGGCACACTAGCAGCATGCAGTGTGCCTCAGAGAATATCACAGTGTGCTGGTCAATGCCAGGCTAATAAACTCTAAGTTGAGTTGGCAGCTGGGGTGACAGGTACAGCCACGCAGGAGTCCATAAGTACAGAGTAACCCCAAAACTTCCCTGGAACAGCTTAAGTTCTTCCTGAAGTCTCTGATAGTTCAGTAACTACAGCAGAAAAGGGCCCAAAAGCAGGTGAATCTACCAATTTATTTGTGAGGAGTAGGGAGGATCAGACTCAGAAATGAGGTGGGATAGGAAAAGCAAAACTTTCTGATGCACGTTTTCTGTGTACCTGCTCCTTCCACACCTTCCATGTATTACCCAGACAATTCCTACACTGACAGACCAGGACGCTATTATTAGATTCTCTTAGGTTGTAGACATATAGCATCAAAATTGCTAGTGTTTTTCTTGTCTTCTAAAACATCAAGTATGTAGAACCATTTTGGAAAACAGTTTGACAGTTTCTCTTCATTTTAAGTATACAGAGTATTTACCATATGGTCTAGCAATTCCACTCCCATATATTTACCCAAGAGAAATGAAAACCTATTTCCACACAAAGACATGTATGTGAATGCTCATAGAATAGCTAAAAATTAGGAACTCCCAAGTATCCATAAATATGTATGGATAAACACACTGTGTATAGTTATACAATGTAATATACTACTCAACAATTTAGAAACTACTGATAAAATAAATAAATAAAAACTACTGATAATGCAACAATATGGATGAACCTCAAAAGCATTATGCTAATTGGAAGAAGCCAGACTCAAACGCTATGTATTAATTCTTCTTGACTGTGGATACCACTCCCCTAAATCTCTGCCTTATAGCTACATGTGAGCTTTTGAGCAGAGACACCAGATACACCTTTATTTCCCACCTTTATCCACATCCACGCTCTTTAACAAGTTCCTGCCCACGGTTCAAGAATCAAATGTGCAGATATAATTCCCTTTATATGATATCTGTTTGCAAGACTGAAGTCCCTGTTATCTTGCTGGGATTAGTTTAGTTCAGCCCACGATAATCTCTCTTTTGACTACCTGAAAGTCAACTGATTAGAGCAATTCACTGTCACTCAAGGGGGAGGGTATTGATGGTAGAAGGGTGTGGGTCATTTGGGAGTCATTTTAGGAGTCTATTTGCCACAAATAATTACTATAAAAGGCTTCTATTGTTGTATTACTCTTTCAGATGCAGCAGTGTAAGTGTAATTAGTAAGTGCAACTTATTCAAAATTTAAGTGCATTCTGGACACCTTGGCTCAGGTCTATAATCCCAGCTACTCCAGAGTGTGAGGCAGGAGGATCACTTAAGCCCAGGAGTTTGAGGCTGCAGTGAGCTATGATTGTGCCACTGCACTCCAGCCTGGGTGACAGAGCAGGACCCTGTGTCTAGAAATAAAAATGTAAGTAAAGAATATTTTGTATTTTAAAAAGATAAGTTTAATGAAAGAGTGTACATATTGTATTACTATCAATTATGACAATATGCTAATTTCTAATAAATGTTAAAAATGGGAAATAATAAACACTGTGAAGATATCTGCAAACTTCAAGTCGATTTTTTTTTTAACTAGATATAATACATTTAGAGGAAAAAGGAAAACAGAATTCATATGCTGAAATAGGTTCTTTACATATATTTTTATCACTTTAGAGATGAAGAGACTGGGGCTCTGAAGGGCTGAAAAGCTTTCCTAAAATCACAGAGCCAGTAAGTGGTGGCCCCAAAACTAAAAGTTTTAAACTATATAACATATGTGAAAATGAGACAAACAGATTGTGTGATATATCTCAAGAGTGCAGGACTCTATGTTTAGGTCCTCAACTTTTTGACTTTCATTCTCTTGGGGTTCAAGAGGAATTGGAGCATATGTTTTCTCACCAATATGCAGAACAAATGAAGACATATACACAATGATGTAGCAGATGGGGGTCAGCATGTCACCTTCCTTACTGACAAAGTCAGTACTGGAGAGAGTGGCTTAGGTCTACCAGCTAATAGTCCCTACCTGATGAGTGCAGGCCTTGAGACAGTCCACACAGGGGAAAGCTAGTGCTCTAGGACAGACACACTCCACAACACCTGGGTGAAGAGAGCAGAAAGAGACCTACATTTGTGGGCTTTTATTCAGTGAGTTCCATCCACTAGAGAAATGTGGTCAATGACTGCACCTACCGAGCAGGCAACTCACTCCATTACCAAGGAGAATAGTATGGATCAGGGCAAGAGGCCAGGGGTACTTAGAGAAAGTCTTTGTTTAAATAGGAAGGGGGGTGATAATTTAAGTAGGCAAGACATTGTATGATATACAAAGAATCTACTGATCTTATTTCCAATAAAATATGGAGTATTTTTCTCTCAATTATGAGGATAAAATTCCTGACATACATGACTCACAGGGTTTTTATAAAGCCAAAGACAAGGGAAGAAAAAGGTATTACTAAACTGTAAATATCACTGTTAATTCAGATACCATCAAATTCGCATACAAGTATCTTATGAATTTAAAGTTTATGTCCTGTCACTTGGGGCTGCTTCCTCTGTTATATAGCTTGCCTTAGCAAGTTCCTATTCAATATGACAAATTATATAAACTCTCATTGAATGGAAACTCGCTAAGAATAATTGACATGTTAAATGGGAAATAGCTAAGGAAAATAACATTTATTGGGAAGCTCCTCTGTGCCAGGGAAACCTGACACATGTTATTCATTGACCTCATGGCTGTCCTTAGGCATTAGAGAATTCCTTGGCTCCTGGGGTCATACCCACGTTCATAGAGCTAGTGAGAATGAAATCAGAAAATGCAGATGCCACTGGATAATTGGTTTGGGATGATTCTGAGCCTTTGAATTTTTCTGACCCTGGAGATTAGGAATCAGGAATGCTCTGTGTAACACATCTTTACAAAGGGTCTCTTTTTTTTTTTTTTTTTTTTTGAGACAGAGCCTCGCTGTGTCACCCAGGCTGGAGTACAGTGGTGCAGTCTTGGCTCACTGCAACCTCCACTTCCCAGGTTCAAGTGATTCTCATGCCTCAGCCTCCCAAGTAGCTGGGATTACAGGCGCACACCACCACACCCAGCTAATTTTTGTATTTTTAGCAGAGATGGGGTTTCACCATGTTAGCCAGGCTGGTCTCAAACTCCTGACCTCAAGTGATCTGCCCGCCTGGGCCTCCAAAAGTGCTAGGATTACAAGAATGAGCCACCGTGCCAGGACCCAAGGGTCTCTTTAAGATCGATTTTTAATTATTAAAACCCAAACGTGTTAAGCTTCATTGCTTTGCCTTTTTGATGACTTTGAATGTAGCAAATATCTTTCCAATGAGTAAAAGGCAGTTCCATTTTTATTTTTTTATCACTGCAGTTGATTACTTGCAGAAACACAGGCTGAATTAATTACTAAGTATTTCACTTACTCCAGGAACTCTTTCTTTGTAAATCATTAGAGAAGTAACTATGACACTCTGATGCTCAATTGTGTAAAGGTACATTTACCTTGATTCTTTTGTGTCCCATAATATCCAACATTTCAACAAAGAGCATTATCTACTTACTTTATTAATATACATTTTCCTCCCATGAACACTTCCAGAAACCAGCTGCTGCCCAAATAAAATTATTAAGTCCCAGCCTGGTGCCAAATATGATTATTTGTTACAGACTAAGTGATAATGGTGGTATGAACTGCAGAGTCACACTTTGAAAACTGCCCAAGAAACTGTGTGATGTGCAGAGAACATGTGTTTCGCTAGCTATCTGTAGTTTTCAACTGTATCTTCAGTTAACACCATGTACTGATGTACCATACGCTGTGGTATGCACTTTCTCTAATCTTCACAACCACCTTGCAATGTAGCTATCATTATCCCCATATCTAACACAAGTAAACCAAGGCTTCATGACGGTAAATGACTTGCCCAGTGTATAACTCAGGTGCACTGTCCTCCTCTTGTCTACAGCCTGAGTCCATTCAGGCTGCTATAACAAAAATACCTTAGACTGGGTGACTTAAACAATAAATATTTATTTCTCGCAGTTCAGGAGACTGGGAAGTCTGAGATCAAGTTGCTTGTAGATTTGGTATGTGGTGAGGGCCTGCTTCCTGGTTCACAGAGAGCTGTCTTCTTGCTGTGTCCTCATATGGTAGAAAAGGGTGAAAGAGCTCTCTGGGGTCTTGTTTATAAGGACATTAAATTTACTCAGGAGGGCTCCACCCTCCTGAACTAATTATCTCCCAAAGGCTCCATACTTCCTAATACTGTCACACTGAGGGCTAAGATTTCAACCTATGAATTTTGGGGAGAACTACTGAAGGCAATCATCTATCAATCTTACCTTACATACTTGAAAAAGGCATTTTTAATTGAAGAGGGTAGGAGTAGGAGCACATAATAGGGGCAGATAAAAGAGGGAGTGATGTGCTGCAAAGAATAGAGCCCATATATAGGAATATGTCCAAGGCATGTGCTCAACATTACAAGATCAAGAAATAAAATGATATGTCATTGGGTAGAAGCTGGGTTTTGAAAGATGATTTGGATGTGTGCTTTCTTTTTTCTTACTCTTATTACTTAATTGTGTGGGTTAGGAAGCAAGTCCAAAAATAACAGCAAAAAATGGGTACTCTGAAAAATCAATTTATGTAACGCGAATAAACTTCTGCTGACCAATTCATGTGGTAACATAAAATTTTAACTTTAAAAAAGGACTAGTTTTACAAAAATATTTCACCTTCAATCAAAGTCTCTTTGATGAAAATCACACATTTGCCAACCCAGATGTTATTTATATATAAAAATACACATAAAAGTGCAACGGTAGGTGTTTTAATTTAAATAGGAACTATTTTATAACCTATAACAATATGGATAAGAAAGTTCCTTCTCAAGTTTTCCTGGTTCATTTCCTTTGTAATACTTTGTAAAGTGCTAGTTTACATTTTTAAAAAGCCTAGGATTTCAACCAATACAGTTTAACACTATATGATCTTGGCAAAAATGTTTTCATTACTGACTGAAAAAACACAGAAATAACATGAGGCTAAATGTTAATGGTACGGTAAATTGGCATGCTGTTACACTGTGTGAAATGGCAGCGAAGAATTTATTCATTCCTTTTAGAATAGTTAGTGCTTAAATAAAAGCACTGATGGGCGTTTATTGTGTGGTGGGGGGAAAGAAAAGAAAGTCTGAAACCTATTTGGGCTTTATGGAGAGCTAGAAAACTCTTCCCTATTCATGAGAGGATGGGAACTCAGAGTGCTAAAGAAGTGCTGGAGACATGGGCATTTTGTCATCTCCTCTGGAGCCTGCTCTCTCTTACTCCCTACTCTGCTGAGCACCCCACTCTCATGATCCAGCTTCCCTGTCAGTTCCTCCCTCTAGTCTCTGGTTACACACACAGAACCTGCTTCTACTGCCTTCTCTGGAAATCAAAATGACCAAGAAAGAGAATGTGACTGAATTCATAGGCATCATCCAACATGGAGCCTTTCTGTTGAACAGAGTTTTCAAATCACATCACCTCACAGGCTGCTGGGCTCTGGTACATCTAGACTATGCAGAGTTGCTTTGGGGATAAGAAAAAGTGTTGGATCACACAGAAGAAACTGCTTCTGGCCACTTTATTCTAAAGGGAAAACGACCATGTCAAGTTCCTTGCCTTGCCTCTAGTTCAACTATATAAAGAAATGTTAGGAGAGTCAAAAATGAGTAAAGATAGGTCGCTGCCTTCACAGAGCAGACAGTTTCAAATTATTAATAATGGACTTTGAGTGGAATGACATTTAGGTGTCTTCACAGGAGTTTTACACTGTCCTTCTACCTTAGCTAATAGAGTCTTCTTTCCTGAGCCATACAGCATATTCCTTTCTCAGGGAACTTGAAATTAAGTGTTCAAGTTAAACTTTCTTCTTCTCCTTGAGGTTCACAGGGGGGATGCATTATTTTACAAAGAGATTTTACAAAGTTTACATGTTAAAAAGAAAACATCTTGGTCTCAGATGGCTTATAAAATCGATACTAGAAACCAAAGACTTTTGCAACCAACATAACTCTCTGAAACTAAAAAAGTAAAAACAAATCTCATCTCTAAATTCACTTAAATATCCTTCAAACAAATCAACTAATTTTTGTCATGTTGCTAATTAAATATTCTGAGAATGTTTACCTCTGTCAACAAAATAGACCTCATCAGTATTCACCTCACATCTTAATGATTATTTTACATCCAGTGCCACCACTAAACTGCAAGCTCCTTGAGGCTAGGAGTGGCATCTTTCATCTCTGCAGCACTGGTTCTAGCCAAGAATACATGTTCAATGCATGTTTTTTGATTGAATGAGTGAAGGTCTTTCCTGGATTTAGTTGCTTTTAAAAGTGAATGTCATTTGGGCCGGGCGTGGTGGCTCACGCTTGTAATCCCAGCACTTTGTGGGGCTGAGGTGGGCAGATCACCTGAGGTCAGGAGTTCGAGACCACCCTGGCCAAGACGGCGAAACCCCATCTCTACTAAAAAATACAAACCTTAGCCAGGCATGGTTGAGGGTGCCTGTAATCCCAGCTACTTGGGAAGCTGAGGCAAGAGAATTGCTTGAACCTGGGAGGTGGAGGTTGCAGTGAGCCGAGATCATGCCATTGTACTCCAGCTGGGCAACAAGAATGAAACTCCGTCTCAAAATAAATAAATAAATGTCATTTGAATTCTAAACAGTAATCGACGTGCATTTAGGCTATTAGATTTCAAACAAGTGCTAAACCAAAGATGACCGTCACAGGAACAATCATTGAGGTGTAGAAGGCAGACTGCAAGGAGTAAGCAGAGTTAGTGTGAGGTAGCAGTGAGTGGTGTACAACTTCTCAAAGCTCTGTAATAGAGTAACTAAAACAGAAGTTAAAGGCATAGGAAAAATAAGGGGTACTTTTTGGAGAAAGAGTCAGCCAAAGACAGGAGAGTGATGGATCAAGAGTGAAAAAGAACCATCAGAAATGGCAGTATATTCTCTTTTCACTTGTCTGTCTTTTAAATTTAGAACAGTTGGTTCTTTGATATGGAGAAATGTGAAAGCATTTTGATAGTCAAAAAAAAAAAAAAAGGGCAAAAAAGACCCTCTCAATGTCATTAAAATCAAAGTCTTTAAGGTGGGGCTATTCCTATATGCAGTATAATCACTTATTTTTACAAACAACCTTGAATCTACTATCTCAATGATACAGGGACAAAAATACATAAAGTATATGAAGTGTAATTGCTTTCAAATAAAAAGCTTTTAGTGCTACTTTCATTTGGAAAAAAGCGAATTATATTCTGGAATATAATATATTAAACTATTTCTAACTTAAGCCTCCACCTCAAAACTACAAATTCTGAGATGTAACAAAGTATTGTCAAAGAATAACATAGAAGACATTTAGGGTTCAAATACAGATGTTTGGGATTGAGCTCCCTTAGTCCCAGTGGTCCTTCCAGAGTTTCCTCTGCTCCAGATTAAAATGTGGAAATTTTAGAGTTAAGTACTTCACAGCCCTCTAGTGGTCACTGCTCACCACTACAATTTAATTTTGATTCATCTTGACTCCAGCAATGTCCCAGCAAATACCCTCTTCCTCCAACCACATGAGCAGGGACAATTGTTACAGCACCTTGCTAAGTGCCATATAAAAGCAGACAATGTCCTAAAGGTGAGAATTCATCAAGTTAAAAATTTCCTCCACCCTGGCACACATATTTTGGTAAATCTGAAATTTTTTCAATGCAACAAGCAGCAAATAACAATCAGGGCGGGCCAAATTCAAGACAACTAACTCCAAGGATGCGCTAAGGGACATTACTACAGCAATATTATCTATTATCTCTCCATAGCTTTTATTTTTCAGTTGAACAAACCAAAAAAAAAAAAAAAAGATTTACAAAAAGAAAAAATTCTTTCATTAGGTGAAAACATCAGAAACAATTCCTAGGCCAGCAGCTACTGATTTACTCATATAACTCACTTTATGGCTTATCTCTTTCAAGACACTTCACTTCGGCTCTCTACTTATTTTTCTTCTCTTTTGTTTTAGCCAAAGACATCAAAATACATGTTCTAGAACATAAGTATTTATTTATTTATTTATTTATTTATTTGAGACAGGGTCTCACTCTATCACCCATGCTGCAGTGCAGTGGTGTGAGCTTGGCTCAGTGCAGCCTCCACATCAAGCGATCCTCCCACCTCAGCCTCCCGAGTACCTGGACCTACAGGCATGTGCCACCACGCCTGGCTAATTTTTTGTATTTTTGGTGGAGACAGGGTTTTGCCATGTTGCCTAGGCTGATTTCGAACTTCTGAGCTCAGGCGATCCACCTGCCTCAGCCTCCCAAAGTGCTGCGATTACAGGCATGAGCCACCACGCCCAGCCAGAACATGTTTTCTTTGGGGTATAAATTGGGGATGGGAACATTGTTCCTAATTTTATCATTAATGTAATTCTTCGTGTACTCTTTTCCTTTATGTACCTATAATAGACAAGAGTTGTAACTATTGCCTAGAGTAAACATTTTCCCTGCATTTCAAATATCTTTTTTTAGTTGACATGCCCTAGTTTATACATCCACTCCCTCTTATATTAGGTATTCATTTGTAGTGTTTTGCTATTACAAATAGTATATTACTTAACAATTCTAAAAATGTACCTACTTGTGAACATTTTAATTAAGTGAATGCCAAAAAGCTAATCAAGCTTAGGGTATATTGTTACAAAGTATTCTGGACAAGAAAACTACTTATATGTCCTAACACACACTTCCATGGCCTAGAATAGATTTAAACTGTAATAAACTTGCCCAAAACCAAGGTCTCATCCAGCTCAGGATGATGAGGCTTGACCAAGCATCCTTTCTGGAAAATATTCTTTAGTCTTTCAAATGACAATCTCTTAAATCAATCAAGTGATGTATTACATGGGATAATCTAACAGTGCCTATCACATATAAACACTTAATAAATGTCAACTACTTATGCCTGTAATCCCAGCACCTTATCGGGCCGACGCGGGCGAATCACAAGGTTAGGAGTTTGAGACTAGTCTGGCCAACATGGTGAAACCCCGTCTCTACTAAAAATACAAAAAATTAGCTGGGAGTAGTGGCGGGCACCTGTAATCCCAGCTACACGGGAGGCTGAGGCAGGATAATCACCTGAACGCGCGAGGCGGAGACTGCAGTGAGCAAAGATCACACCACTGCACTACAGGCCGGGCGACAGAGTGAGACTCCATCTCAATCAGTCAATCAATCAATGTCAACTATTGAGATTTTCCATCTTGCATTTCTTCAACATTAGTGGTGAACTAAAAAGGAAACAAGTAGGGAAAGTTTGGAAGCAAAACTGACATCTTGTCCTACCCCATTATGAGTATGTCGTATCACAACACACAGTGAGTGGCAAAAACCTAATACTTTGCTACCTATGATGACTCAGAGTCATCTCATCCAGTGCAAGACCAGTAAATCAATTAAACTTTGAGCATTTCCTGAAAGTTACTGCAACCCGAACAAACAATGTTATGCCTAACTGCAATCTCTACAGATATACCATAAAAGCACTATAAGCTTGGTCATGTTGGGAGGAAAACATTTCATCTGTCAACTTAGATCTGAGCAGTCTAGGGCCTGTGAATTAGTGGAAAATACATTAACAGGAGAAAAGTTTATTCTCCATGCCTGAGGGAGCGCTCTATAAGGAGTCACTTCCCAAAGAGCCAGTGGTAAGGGTTTATATACCAGCTGAGGCTTCAGTGAAAAAGTATAAAAGGTTCTGATAAGACTCATTTACACAACTTTATTTTTTAAGGTCACATTTGCAAACATCTGTCACCTCACTGTCTGGAAACTCCCTCACAAGGAGTTTATGATAAAAGAACTCGGACAGCTCTGCTTTCGGTCAGATAAGCCTTCTTTCCGCGATTGTTTGTCCAAATGTTTTCAGTTTAAAGGAATCTTTACGCCTTTCTGGTGGTGATATGGTTTGGATATTTGTCGCCTCCAAATCTCATGTTGAAATACAATCCCCAAGTTGGAGGTGGGGCCTAGGGGGAAGTGTTTGAGTGAAGGGGCAGATCCCTCATGAATGGTTTGGTGCCATCCCCATGGTGATAAGTGAGTTCTGGCTCTGGTTACTTCACAGTGAGAGCTGGTTGTTTAAAGAGCCTGGCACCCCCCGACCCTCTCTCCTGCTCCCTCTCTCACCATGTAAGATGCATGCTCCCCCTTCACCTTCAGCTATGATTGTAAGCTCCCTGAAGCCCTCACCAGAAGCTGAGCACATGCTGGTGCCATGCCTATACACTCTGCAGAACTGTGAGACAATTAAGCCTCTTTTCGTTATAAATTTCCCAGCCTACAGGTATCTTTTCATAGCAATACAAATGAGCTGACACAGGTGGGTATAAATTGGGGATAGGAGGTGGGTTGTTCATTCCTTCATTTCCCCCATTTGAAACATTCACATGAAGTTTCACAAAGATTGGATAATTTCCTGTGTAGAAAAGACTCATATTAGGAGTTGGGAGGTAACAGATCTGCAAAATGAAAGAACATAGATTACAACAGAGAAAAATCTGAACACACTGGTCCATACTCTGTTGAACCAGTCTCCCAGTTGTGGGAATAGGTCGGTTCATCAGTTAATTGGACTATGCCTTATTTACCTAATGTAGAATGTTGACCTTTCTTTTTTTCTTTTTTGAGACAGAGTCTCGCTCTGTCACCCAGGCTGGAGTGCAGTGGTGCAATCTCTGCTCACTGCAAGCTCCGCCTCCCAGGTTCACGCCATTCTCCTGCCTCAGACTCCCAAGCAGCTGGGACTACAGGTGCCCGCCACCATGCCTGGCCAATTTTTTGTATTTTTAGTAGAGACAGGATTTCACCGTGTTAGCCAGGACGGTCTCAATCTCCTGACCTCGTGATCCGCCCGCCCCAGCCTCCCAAAGTGCTATGATTGCAGACGTGAGCCACCACGCCCGGCCAACCTTTCTTTTTAAATGATATAGATTAGACACAATTTTTCCTTTCTAATTTATATAGAAGTAGCATTGTTGCCAGTGATTGTACAAGCTCCCTTCTGTTGGGCAGTCAGCATATCTAGGACACAATTTTGGAGTACAACAGAGGCTACATTGCTAACTTGTAAATGGCATGCTTCCCAGTCTGTATAGTGGCACCAGATTCTTGTTCATTACTTTGGAACGCTTAGAATTGTTCTTTCTACATCATACATTGCCAGGCTTTGGAAAAGCCTTTTCATTACTTAGAACTTAGGGTTGCAATACACAAGTGGGTTGTCTATGATGTTTCATCAGGTTTATCTACATGGCATTAATTTATATATAAAAGAGCCCCAGTTGTAATGTGGCTAGTATTCAAAGTGGGGTATCTGGTAAGGGAAGGCACCAGATATCCAAGTTCACATTTCTCTGACCACTTAGGTAGGAATCTTTTATATATCTTATTGCCACATAAAAATGAGACCAGGCCAGGCACAGTGGCTCACGCCTGTAATCCCAGCACTTTGGGAGGCCGAGGCTGGCGGATCACTTGAGGTCAAGAGTTTGAGACCAGCCTGGCCAACATGGGGAAATCCTGTCTCTACTAAAACTACAAAAATAAGCTGGGCATGGTGATGGGCATCTGTACTCCCAACTACTCAGGAGGCTGAGGCAGGAGAATCGCTTAAACCCAGGAGGTGGAGGCTGCAGTGAGCCGAGAGTAACAGAGAGAGATTCCGTCTCAAAAAAAAAAAAGAGAGAGAGAGAGACCAGTGTTGGTTTAGACAAGGTCACAGTGGAACCTGTGAACAACCAAGTTGGAATTCTGTGTCTTTCACGACCCTTATCATCAATCATGTTGGCATCTGCACATCCTTACTTCCAGTGTGCTTCTGTTAGGCTATGAGGGTAAAACAGGTTGTGAAACACCTGACAGAGAAACCCTTTAATTTAGACTTGGTAACTATAGAAATGTATTTTATTTATTGACCAAGTTAAGGTCCATCCATCCAACTGTAGTCATGGGTGTTGGTCAAGCCAACTAGGGGAACACTTGAGCTATTCCATATCCCACTATTTTTTCCTACAAACCAGGAATATTATCCTGTAATCTGATATTCACTCACATTGAAATACTTAGTTATAATCCAAGTAACAATGACAGTGCAGGGTTATTTAGTGCCATCTGTGAAGCCAAACCACAGAATTTGCTAGCAATACATTTTTGAAATGTTACCCAGAAAAGGTCCAGTACTCTATTTATTTTCAGTGTAGAGAGATTTCCTTCCAATAGTCTTACTTGGGTAAAGCACTGACCTTGAGCTTCCATGGAGGCTTCCCAGTGCCAAATTAATCTACCAGAGGAGGAGACAGAGTGACTTTGTCTTCCTGTTTATGGATACCATAGGCTTTTATATATCCACTGTCCAGAATGGGTTCACCAGGTATATTTGCATTGGTAGGAACAAAAACTCTTCTGCGCTATGTAGACATTCACCTAACAAGTAACCAGATTGACTATTTAAGGTGGCCAGGCTTTGAAAGATTGGAACAAGCAGGTGCTGAGGTAGTGCCAGAATTGTCAAAAAAAAAAAAAAAAGTTAAGGTTTAGTTGAGGAAGATCCACTTTGAAAGGGATACCAGTGTACAGGAATGGCATGGAAAACAGAGAGGTGAATGGTGGGGCAGTATAAGAATACTTGCTTTGTCAGTTAGGACGGCAGCTAAGTCTATTGCATATAAGCATGGAGGCATGCCTGATGCTAATTAACATGAGAAAAGTACTGTGGGACATATCTGGGTTGACATGAGAAAAATGTTATGGGACAAAAAGATTGTCCTAAGATACCCACAACAATCCCATCGTTTTCACAGTAATATAGGTAAAAAGGATTGTCAAAGTTGGGTAGTCCAAGGGCTGAGGTGTGGACAATGTTTCCAAGGAGGCTGGTGCCTCAGAGTACCAGGTAAAGTGCTCTGTGGTTGTATCTAAGACACCATATAAAGGTTAGATATGGGCAGCAAAATTGGGAATCGATTGGCAATAGACAGTTGCTCCTAAAAGTTCACGTAATTGTTTATCTTTGACAGATAATGAATAAAATTGATTCAAGGCACTTTAGGACGAGTTTTTGAGTACCCTAAAATATTTTATGGCCTAAGTAGGTAACAATCTTTTGTACCCATTGGCATTTGGACCTGGAAGATTTATAACCTTAGTCAGTCAGTGCCTTCAGGTGAGTAAGGGAGTCCAGAAGAGCACCCTATTTGCTCTGGTTGCAAAGTAGTAGGTCATCAACATATTGGAAACAAAGAGAACCTTGAGTAATTGTCATAGAGTCTAATTTGACTTTGAGAACTTAGAAAAATATTGAGAGGTATTCACAATATACTGGAGGTATGCAAGTCCATGTTAACTGTTTCTTCTTAAATTTGAGACTGAGCACAGTGGCTCATGCCTTTAATCCTAGCACTTTGGGAGGCCAAGGCAGGCAGATCACCTGATGTCAGGAGTTCGAGACCAGCCTGGCCAATATGGTGAAACCCCGTCTCTACTAAAAACACAAAAATTAGCCAGAAATCACTTGAATCTGGGAGGCGGAGGTTGCAGTGAGCCAAGACTGTGACACTGCACTTCAGCCTGGGTGACAGTGAGACTCTGTCTCAAAAAAAAAAAGAAAAGAAAGAAAAAAAGAAAAACTTTAGCTGAATTAAATTTAAAGGAGTGAGGCCAGGTGTGGTGGCTCACACCTGTAATCTCAGCACTTTGGGAGGCAGAGGTCAGGAGTTCAAGACCAGCCTGGTCAACATGGCGAAACCCTGTCTCTACTAAAAATACAAAAATTAGCTGGGCATTGTGGCACATACCTGTAATCTCAGCTACTCAGGAGGCTGAGGCAGGAGAATCGCTTGAACCCAAGAGGCAGAGGTTGCAGTGAGCCGAGATTGCACCATTGCACTCCAACCTGGGCAACAAGGGCAAAACTCCATCTCAAAAAGAAAAAAAAAAATTAAAGAAGTTTAACTGAGCAATGAATGATTCACAAATCAGGTAGCCTCCTGAGCCAGAATAGGCTCTAAGACTCCAGCACAGCCACGCCGTGGAAGATGATTTATGGACAGAAAAAGGAAAGTGACATACAGAAAACAGAAGTGAGGTACAGAAACAGTTGGCTTGGTTACAGCTGAGCGTTTGCCTTATTTGAATACGGTTCGAATAGTTGGCTACATTTGATTGACCAAAACTTGGTAAATGGCACAAGTGTAAGCTACAGTCTGGTTATATCTCCACTTGTTACAGTTCACAATGTACAGAAAAACCTTTAGGTTGAACTTAAAATATGTAAGAAAGCAGCTTTAGGCTAAACTTTATTTAACAAGAGGAAGTGTGAATCAAGGTACAATGGTATCAAGAAGAAAGCTGAGCAGAAGTCAACTATTATAAACCAGGCTGCACCAGCAGGGATTGAGGTAAGGATGATGGCTGGCCTAAGAATTATGGGATGGTGAGGAATGATGAAGGAGTTTATGGCTATTAGATCTTGTACAAATTGAAAAATATGATTACCTCCTGAATCAAATTTCCCTTCTTTCTTTACTAGCAAGCCAAGGGTATTGCAAGGTGAGAAGGTAAAAATAAGGACACCCCATTATAAAAGAGAGGCCCATTATAGGTTCAATTCCTAATTCTGCATCTCCAGATAGGAGGTACTGAGCTACAGATAAGAAATGATTATAAGGGAAGACTATGAACTATACCAACAAACAGGGATGACCTATAAGAAATGGATAAATTTCTAGAAACACCAAACCTGCCAAGACTGAATCATGAAGAAATAGAAAATATAAACAGACCAATAACTAGTAAGGAAATTGAGTTGGTAATTAAAAACTTCCCAACAAAGAAAAGCCCAGGACTAGAACATTAAAAGACACAGACTGGCAAATTGGATAAACAGTCAAAACCCATCAGTGTGCTGTATTCAGGAGACCCATCTAACGTGCAGAGACACACATAAGCTCAAAATAAAGGGATGGAGGAAGATCTACCAAGCAAATAGAAAACAAAAAAAGGCAGGTGTTGCAATCCTAGTCTCTGATAAAACAGACTTTAAACCAACAAAGATCAAAAGAGACAAAGAAGACCATTACATAATGGTAAAGGGATCAATTCAACAAGAAGAGCTAACTATCCTAAATATATATGCACCCAATATAGGAGCACCCAGATTCATAAAGCAAGTCCTTAGAGACTTACAAAGGGACTTAGACTCCCATACAATAATAATGGGAGACTTTAACACCCCACTGTCAACATTAGACAGAACAATGAGACAGAAAGTTAACAAGGATATTCAGGAATTGAACTCAGTTCTGCACCAAGCGGGCCTAATAGACATCTACAGAACTCGCCATCCCAAATCAACAGAATATACATTCTTCTCAGCACCACATAGCACTTATTCCAAAATGGACCACATAGTTGGAAGTAAAGCACTCCTCAGCAAATGTAAAAGAACAGAAATTATAACAAACTGTCTCTCAGACCACAGTGCAATCAAACTAGAACTCAGGACTAAGAAACTCAATCAAAACCGCTCAACTACATGGAAACTGAACAACCTGCTCCTGAATGACTACTGGGTACATAACGAAATGAAAGCAGAAATAAAGATGTTCTTTGAAACCAATGAGAACAAAGATACAACATACCAGAATCTCTGGGACACATTTAAAGCAGTGTGTAGAGGGAAATTTATAGCACTAAATGCCCACAAGAGAAAGCAGGAAAGATCTAAAATTGATACCCTAACATCACAATTAAAAGAACTAGAGAAGCAAGAGCAAACACATTCAAAAGCTAGCAGAAGGCAAGAAATAACTACGATCAGAGCAGAACTGAAGGAGACAGAGACAAAAACCCCTTCAAAAAATCAATGAATCCAGTAGCTGGTTTTTGAAAAGATCAATAAAATCGATACATTGCTAGCAAGACTAATAAAGAAGAAAAGAGAGAAGAATCAAATAGACACAATAAAAAATGATAAGGGAGATATCACCACCGACCCCACAGAAATACAAACTACCATCAGAGAATACTATAAACACCTCTACACAAACTAGAAAAACTAGAAGAAATGGATAAATTCCTGGACACATACACTCTCCCAGGACTAAACCAGGATGAAGCTGAATCCCTGAACAGACCAATAACAGGCTCCGAAATTGAGGCAATAATTAATAGCCTACCCACCAAAAAAAGTCCAGGACCAGACGGATTCACAGACAAATTCTACCAGAGGTACAAGGAGGAGCTGGTACCATTCTTTCTGAAACTATTCCAATCAATAGAAAAAGAGGGAATCTTCCCTGACTCATTTTATGAGGCCAGCATCATCCCGATACCAAAGCCTGGCAGAGATACAACAAAAAAGGAGAATTTTAGACCAATATCCCTGATGAACATTGATGCAAAAATCCTCATTAAAATGCTGGCAAACCAAATCCAGCAGCACATCAAAAAGCTTATCCACCGTGATCAAGTGGGCTGCATCCCTGGGATGCAAGGCTGGTTCAACATATGCAAATCAATAAACGTAATCCAGCATGTAAACACAGCCAAAAAACAAAAACCACATGACTATCTCAATAGATGCAGAAAAGGCCTTTGACAAAATTCAACAGCCCTTCATGCTAAAAAACTCTCAATAAATTCGGTATTGATGGAACGTATCTCAAAATAATAAGAGCTATTTATGGCAAACCAAACCATAGCCAATATCATACTGAATGGGCAAAAACTGGAAGCATTCCCTTTGAAAACTGGCACAAGACAGGGATGCCCTCTCTCACCACTCCTATTCAACATAGTGTTGGAAGTTCTGGCCAGGGCAATCAAGCAGCAGAAAGAAACAAAAGGTATTCAATTAGGAAAAGAAGAAGTCAAATTGTCCCTGTTTGCAGAGGACATGATTGTATATTTAGAAAACCCCATTGTCTCAGCCCAAAATCTCCTTAAGCTGATAAGCAACTTCAGCAAAGTCTCAGGATACAAAATCAATGTGCAAAAATCGCAAGCATTCTTATACACCAGTAACGGACAGAGAGCCAAATCATGAGTGAACTCCCATTCACAATTGCTTCAAAGAGAATAAAATACCTAGGAATCCAACTTACAAGGGATGTAAAGGACCTCTTCAAGGAGAACTACAAAGCACTGCTCAATGAAATAAAAGAGGACACAAACAATTGGAAGAACAGTCCATGCTCATGGATAGGAAGAAACAGTATCGTGAAAATGGCCATACTGCTCAAGGTAATTTATAGATTCAATGCCATCCCCATCAAGCTACCAATGACTTTCTTCACAGAATTGGAAAAAACTACTTTAAAGTTCATATGGAACCAAAAAAGAGCCCGCATTGCCAAGACAATCCTAAGCCAAAAGAACAAAGTTGGAGACATCACGCTACCTGACTTCAAACTATACTACAAGGGTACAGTAACCAAAACAGCATGGTATTGGTACCAAAACAGAGATATAGACCAGTGGAATAGAACAGAGCCCTCAGAAATAATACCACACATCTACAACCATCTGATCTTTGACAAACCTGACAAAAACAAGAAATGGGGAAAGGATTCCCTATTTAATAAATGGTGCTGGGAAAATTGGCTAGTCATATGTGGAAAGCTGAAACTGGATCCCTTCCTTACACCTTATAGAAAAATTAATTCAAGATGGATTAGAGACTTAAATGTTAGACCTAAAACCATAAAAACCCTAGAAGAAAACCTAGGCAATACCATTCAGGACATAGGCATGGGCAAGGAGTTAATGTCTAAAACACCAAAAGCAATGGCAACAAAAGCCAAAATTGACAAATGGGATCTAATTAAACTAATGAACTTCTGCTCAGCAAAAAGAAACTACCATCAGAGTGAACAGGCAACCTACAGAATGGGAGAAAATTTTTGCAATCTACCCATCTGACAAAAGGCTAATATCCAGAATCTACAAAGAATTCAAACAAATTTACAAGAAAAAAACAAACAACCCCATCAAAAAGTGGGCAAAGGATATCAACAGACACTTCTCAGAAGAAGACATTTATGTAGCCAACAGACACATGAAAAATTGCTCATCATCACTGGCCATCAGAGAATTGCAAATCAAAACCACAATGAGATACCATCTCACACCAGTTAGAATAGCAATCATTAAAAAGTCAGGAAACAACAGATGCTGGAGAGGATGTGGAGAAATAGGAACACTTTTACACTGTTGGTGGGACTGTAAACTAGTTCAACCATTGTGGAAGACAGTGTGGCGATTCCTCAAGGATCTAGAACTAGAAATACCATTTGACCCCGCGATCCCATTACTGGGTATATACCCAAAGGATTATAAATCATGCTGCTATAAAGACACAAGCACACATATGTTTATTGCAGCACTATTCCCAATAGCAAAGACTAGGAACCAACCCAAATGTCCATCAGTGACAGACTGGATTAAGAAAATGTGGCACATATACACCATGGAATACTATGCAGCCATAAAAAGGATGGGTTCATGTCCTTTGTAGGGACATGGATGCAGCTGGAAACCATCATTCTCAGCAAACTATTGCAAGAACAGAAAACCAAATACCGCATGCTCTCACTCATAGGTGGGAATTGAACAATGAGAACACTTGGACACAGGAAGGGGAACATCACATACCAGGGCCTGTCGTGGGGTGGGGGGGCCGGGGGAGAGACAGCATTAGGAGATATACCTAATGTAAATGATGAGTTAATGGGTGCAGCACACCAACATGGCACATGTATACATATGTAACAAACCTGCTGTTGTGCACATGTACCCTAGAACTTAAAGTATAACAGAAAATTTTAAAAAAAGCTTTTGTTCATCAAAGGACACAATAGTGAAAAGGCAACCTACAGAATAAGGGAAAATATTTGTAAATCATATATCTGATAAGATGATAGCATGCATAATATATAAAGAACTCCTACAATGCAACAATAAAACAATCAAATTACTCTATTTTTAAAAATGGACAAAGCAACAAAAACAAAAATTGACAAGTAGTACCTAACTAACCTAAAGAGCTTCTGCACAGCAAAAGAAACTATCAACAGAGTAAACAACCTATGGAATGGTAGAAAATATTCACAAACTATGCATCTGACAAAGGTCTAATATCCAGAATCTACATGAAACTTAACAAGCAAAAAACAAACAAGCCCATTAAAAAGTGGGCAAAGGACGTGAGCAGACACTTCTCAAAAGAAGACACATGCAGCCAACAAGCATTTGAAAAAATGCTCTACATCACTAATCATCAGAGAAATGCAAGTCAAAACCACAGAGAGATACGATCTCATATGAGTCAAAATGGCTATCATTAAAAAGTCAAAAAATAACAGATGTTAGTGAGGTTGTGGAGAAAAGGGAACACTTAGACATTGCTGATGGGAATGTAAGTTAGTTCAGCCACTGGGGAAAGAGGTTTAGAATTTCTTAAAGAACTTAAAAGTGAATTATCATTCGACCCAGCAACTCCATTACTGGGTATATACCCAAAGAAATGTAAATTGTTCTGCCACAAAGACACATGCACACATATGTTCATCATAGCAATATTCACAATATCAAAGACATGGAATCAACCTAGATGCCCATCAGCAGTGGACTGGATAAAGAAAATGTGGTACATATACACCACAGAATACTATACAGCGATAAAGAAGAACGAAATCATGTCCTTTGCAGCAACATAGATGCTGCTGGAGGCCATCATTCTAAGCAAGTTAATGCGAGAACAGAAAACCAAATATCACATTTTCTCACTTACAAGTGGGAGCTAAACATTGAGTACACAAGAAGGGAACAATAAACACTGGGGCCTACTTCAGGGTGGAGGGTGGGAGAAGGGGGAGCGTCAAAAAACTACCTATCAGGTACTAGGCTCATTTACCTAGGCGACCAAATAATCTGTACAACAAACCCCCATGACACACAATTTATCCATGTAACAAAGCTGCACATGTACCCCCAAACCTAAAATAAAAGTTGTAAGGAAAAACAATAGGCAAAAGACTTGGATAGACATTTTTTCCAAAGATGATATATAAATGACCAACAAGCATATGGAAGGATGCTCAACACCACCAATCATCAGAGATATACAAATCAGAACCACAGTGAAATGTCACGCCAATTAGGACATCCATTAAACACACACACACACACAAACAAGTGTTGGTAAGGATGAAGAGAAATTGAAACCCTGTGCACTCTTGATGAGATTATAAAATGGTGCAGCCACTATGGAAAACAATATGGAATTTCCTCAAAATATTAAAAGTAGAACCACCAAATCATCCAGCAATCCACTTCTCGGTATTTACCCAAAATAACTCAAAGCAGAGTCTCAAAGAAGTATTTGCATACCCATGGTTACAGCAGCATTACTCATGATAGCCAAAAGGTGGAAGCAACCTGTGTCAGAATTCTCCAAAGAAACAGACATATATATGATACCTATGCATCTATGATATAGATATATCTATATTGATGAGACATCTATGTATAGATTAGATATATAGAGATGAAATAGATACATAGATGCCATATATGAGACATCTATATAGAGAGACATTGATATCATATATATGAGACATCTATTTATCTATGGGATTGATATATAGATATCATATCTATATGAAATAGATACATAGAGGAAATTTATTATGGGGATTAGCTCACATGATTATGGAGGTCAAGAAGTCCCACAATATGCCATATGGAAGCTAGAGAACTAGGAAAGTTCATGCTGTAATTCAGTTCAAGTCCAAAGGCCTGAGAATCCGGGAAACATACAGTGAAACCGCAGTCTGAGTCCGAAAGCCTAAGAACCAGGGAAACCACTGGTATAACTTCTGGGGTCTGAAGGCCTGAGAACCAGAAGTTCTGATGTCTGATGGCAGAAGATGGATGTCCCAGCTCAAGGGCACGGGGGTGGTGGGGAGAGAATTGGTCCTTTCTCCACCTTTTTGTTTTGTTCTGACCCATCCACATTGATGAGGGCAGATCTTTATTCAGCCTGCCAGTTCAAATGCTAGTCTCTTCTGGAATAATGTTTCACCAGCTATCTGGGCAGCCCTTTGCCCAGTCAAGTTGACACATAATTAAACATCACACAACCCAAACATTTGAAGAAAAATTAATGGATAAACAAAATGTGGTATATACATACAAAGGAATAGTCTTCATCCTTTTTTTAAAAAAAAAAAAAAAGGAAATCCTGATGCGCTACAACTTGAATGAACCTTAAGAAATTATGCTAAGTGATGTAACCAGGCAAGAAAAAACAAATACTTATGAACCCATTTATATGAGGTAATGTAAGTAGTCAAATTCATAGAAACAGAAACAGTAGTTACCTGGAGCTTGGGAGTAGGGGCAAAGAGGAGTTACTTAGTTTTGCAAGATGAAAAAGTTGTGGAGATCTGTTTCACAACAACATAGTTACACTTAACACTATTGGATTTTACAATTAAATAATGGCTAAGATGGTAAAATTACATTATGCATTTTTTACTTCAAAAAACCAGAGCACTGGTTGGGTACGTCCTGCCCAGAGTCTGCAGCTGGAGTACTCTGAAAAGGAGAGCAACTACAACCTCCCACAGCTGACTGCAGGAACCCATCGCTGCCAAGCCTGGAGCAAGGGCCGCACCCAGATGGCCACCATCTATCTGCCTCAACAACCACGAAGTGCACAGCTCTAAGAGTGGGGCCAAGTGGGCCAAGGTGCCCGAGCTCAAGGAGCACAACGGGCAGGTAACAGGCATCAACTGGGCCTCCAAGGGTAACCTCATCATGACCTGTGGCACAGGCCACAAGGCCTCTGTGTGGACGCTGACGGACTGGGCTGGTAAGCCCACACCCACTGCCTGCTGTGTGTATTGGGCCCACAGGACAAGTTTGCTGTGGGCGGCAGCTGTGTGTTATCGCCATCTGTTATTTCCAGCAGGAGAATAACTGGTGGGTGTGCAAGTACATCAAGAAGCCCATTGGCTCCACCGTCCTCAGCCTGGACTGGCATCCCAGCAACGTGCTCCTGGCTGATGCCTCCCGTGACGTCAAGCACAGGATCCTCGGTATACATCAAGTGCGTGGAGGAGCGGCCGGCACCTCCACCATGGGACTCCAACATACCCTTTGGGGTGCTGATGTCTGAGGCCAGTGGTAGATGCGGCTGGATGCTCAGGTTGGCTTCTCAGTCAGCGGGTGCCACACGGCCTGGGTCAGCCACGACAGTACTGCGTGCCTGGCTGATGCCAAGAAGAGGAGGGCCTTGCACCCCCGGTCCCCAGCTTCATCACAGAAGGCAGCCTGGTGACAGCAGGCCACAACTGCTTCCAGGTGCTGTTTTACCCTGGCACCTGGTGGGTGGCTGGATGGACGAGGCCAGGTAGAGCTAGTAGCGTGGCTTGCCACCCGCCAGACTCCAGAGCCTCAAGCAAGCGGGAGGGCGGCAGGGCCCCGGGAGCGGCCTCCACTTGCCGCACAAGCACAGTCTCAGACAGGTCTGGCCCAGAACCGCGGTCCTGCACCCCAGGCATGCCCAGCGCCTGAGCGAGGACCTCAGGACCAAGTGACCTGCGAGGAGCACTCTGCCCTCATCCCAGCTGCCAGGGAAGGGGCCCCGAGGGGCTCGGGGAGGCCGCGGCTCCGGGTGTGACAAGAAAGTTCCTAGGGACCAGTAGGAGACCCCGTGGGGGCTGCTTCCGAGGAAGGCGGGAGGACAAGTGGAGAGCTCTTCTTACCTGTTCAAGGAACCTGTGCCTTCTTCTTGAAGAAATGCTTTCGTTTACCGTAGAAAAAGAAGAGAAAAGAAAAAGCACTAGGCTGGTGACAAACTGCTTCGAAGCATAAAAAGGTCATTTTCAAGGGAAAAATCATTTTTAAAAACTCTCCATTTTTAACAATATTAACCCAGGAATTTTATCAGATAATTTCTCTCCAAGAAACCTGTGGGTGTATGGGGACTGGAGAGCGGGCTGCCTCCCGAGCCACATCCGTTCCTCCCGCCCAGCAGGAGAGCATGGAGGCAGCGACTGGACGCCCCGCAGATCTGCCACCTCCCGGTCTCCCTGCACAGCTGGCCACCAGCCCAGCCACCTCTCAGGGCACGCTCTACCCAGTCACCCTCGCCTTCCCCTGCATGAACCCAGGCAGGGGGCGGGCCTCCCAGCTTCGTGCCCACAGGTGTGAGGTCCTGTGAGAGGGAAGCCTCCCCTCACGTAGGGGACCTGTGGTCCCCTGGAGCACGGAGGCACTGGCAGAGGAGACCCCTGCCCACCCACAAGCTCAGCCAATCGCAAATGGAAGAGGGCGGGACTTCTTCCTTTAGTGCCCTATCGGAAGAAAGAAGGGCAATGCTGCTTGCCCATTATTGGCTGAAATGAACTGTGGGTTTACCTAAGTTACGGATTCTCCAGTGGTTAACCAGGAAGAGAATGAACAGAACAGAAAGCGACACCGCCAGGCCAGATGAAGCAGAATAGTCTGGAGGGAGGGAGCCTAAGGCCGATTCACACTGGCTCTCTAGAACTAAATCAAAAGGAAATCCCCAGCTTTCCACACCGAAGTAACAAAAGGACTGGAATACTCCCTTTGCAAGCACCCTCCTCCCTTTTCTGCATGGCAGACTGAAAAGTTAAAGTATCTCTGATTGGTTGCTTTCTGCAACCAGACATTGGCATAGGAGTGTAACTTTGTACCTTCACTTCAGCCTCTGATTGGTTGCTTTCCACAACCAATCAGATGCTTGCATAGGCTGTAACCTTTGTAACTTGAGCCTCTGATTGGTTGTTTTCCATAACCAGACGCTTGCATAGGGTTTAACCTTTGTAACTTCACTTCAGCCTAATGGGTTGCTTTCTGCAACCCATCAGCCTGATTGCAGGCCACTAATTCATTCACACAGGGTGTACACCAAGTAACCAATGGGAAATCCCTAGAAGGTATTTAAACCCCAGAAAGTTCTGTAACGGGAGCTCTTGTGCCCCAGTGCTCCAACCCTGTGGAATGTACTTTTGTTTTCAATAAATCTCTGCTTTTGTTGCTTCATTCTTTCCTTGCTTTGTTTTGTCCAATTCTTTGTTCAAAACGCCAAGAACCTGGACACCCTCCATCAGTAACACAGAGACTAGGCTTGCATGACAAATTCCATTGCCTTTTGTTGTCAATTTCTTCAAGCAGATTCAAAACTAAGTTGAGTAAGTAGATTCTCAGTTTATTAAGATTTCTTTATTTACATTACAAGTCTCCAAAAGTTCAAGGCAGTTATCTTTTAAATAACATATCAATCATATAAAATAGCTAGAACCAAAGTAGAGAAATATATACAATATAATACATTAAGTACTTTCAATATAGTGGCATTTTTCATATTAAATTAAAAGAGGCTACTATGATTTACAATGTCATTTCTCTAGTTTAAAATTCAACATGTCAAAAGACATAATGTACATTTTTTACAAAACTGACACAGCAGTATTAAAACTGCTAATGATTGTAGTTTTTATTTTTTCTATAATACACTGCACCTGTGTTACAAAAACAAACAAACAAAAAACAAAAAGGGATTGCACTAGATGGTTTAAATACTGCATAAGTCAGTATATTAATACTTGAGGAATAATGAATGGCTTGATCCGTTTTATGATCAGGCTCATTCACAACACTTTTCACTCTTCAAGCTCAGCATACTCCTACAGGTAATTACTTCCCTTGGCAGTTTTACACAGGGTCACTGCAAATGGGTAAAATGTCATGAAGCTGATGACCACAAAGCCATCACAAAAGCTGATGTCAATATAACCCTAGTATTTACAATACCTAATAAGAGCCAAAGCTAGAAAACCACTCACTGCTAAATCATGGAAAAAATTATAGTTTGTAAGAAATTTTGAATATAAAGTATTCAATAGACTACAAAAGAGCTTGCAACAGCTTGTTCCCATTATTTTTCTTATGTCAGAATTAGAAAAAAGTAAATCCTTCCTATTTTTTAATAAGTTTTGATGGCATCAAAAAGCTTCACATTTATAAATAAGGTTTTTGTACAAAGCAACATGTTACTGACATAGTTTTCTCTTGCTACTATCAATTATTCTTGGGACTCATATTGTATGTTAAGGAAGGAAGTATTAAGATTTCTTCCTCATTCCTAAATTTTCAGAATTAATATACTCTAGGCCTTGAAGGAGAGGAAAACAGCCATTTAATACTTAACACTGAGTAGGACAGTATTTGAAATATCTCATATCTATGATAGCGGCCTAAACAAGAGCAGCAAGCGACCAGACATACAGTTCTACCACTCAACAGAAACAGTTAAATTTTACATTTCCCCTTCATTAATACTGTCCAATTTTAAAAGGAGAGATTACCTTTGCAAGGCAGCAACTACTGTTTCAGAATGTATTATATTGAAAATTTTTGCCACAAAGTTACCTACTAGACAAAAGTACTTTATAACATAGTTGTTCAAGCCATGGGCAAGGAAAACAAAATCAACAGGACACATTATTGTCAGAAGCCATTCCTATTGAGCATTCCTGCTATGCACATAGAATTGAAACTAAAAACAAAGAAACAACCTGATTGCACCTAGTGGGAGACACCTTATACTTCAAGTGTTCATGACTACAGGAAATGGACAGGATAAATAACACTAAGTATCCTCACAGAAAAAATGAACAGAGACAAGACAGTGTTGGCATTTTAAATCAGATACAAAATCCATTGTTCCTGGACACAAAATAAGTGAATAATGTTCCACATTTATTTTTTTACTTCTGTACAGCTCCTTTACTAGTCTTTGATTTCAAAACTAAAATCCTCAGTGTTTTGTGTATCTTTAAAAGGCACATACACATTTTTAAAAGGGGTCAAGTGGAACTTAGCATCACATTAGTCGTAAGTCCTTGGTCAACTTGCTTCCAGTTCAAAACAAACCACATTTTTAATAAGCACCAAATACCAACCTACTGCCTTCATTCTCTAAAGCAAATTTTCTATAATGTTCCTACTCAAGTATTCATCATACTGTGTAACTGAACTTGTCCAGATTTCTTATTATGTGAAGGCTAACGTGCTATTATTACAGGCAGTCCAAAAACAGTGAAATCTTTACAACTTTGTAAATCCCCAAATTATCCTTGTTACAAAAAGAAGTCAAGAGGAAATATTCTGGGGTTACAGTATTTCCTCAAAGATAGTTTACTACTTCTGATCACTTTTTAAACAAAAATGCTATTAAACAAGAAGTTCCTTACTAATAACAACTTTCTTTTTTGTTGTTGTTTCATTTTGTTTTTTTGAGACAGAGTCTTGCTCTGTTGCCCAGGCTAGAATGCAATGGTATAATCCTAGCTCACCGCAGCCTCTGCCTCCCAGGTTCAAACAATTCTCCTGCCTCAGCCACCCAAGTAGTTGGGGTTACAGGTATATGCCACCAAGCCTGGCTAATTTTTTGTCTTTTTAGTAGAGACGGGGTTTCGTCATGTTGGCCAGGCTGGTCTTGAACTCCTGACCTCAGGTGATCTGCCCGCCTCGGCCTCCCAAAGTGCTAGGATTATAGGCGTGAGCCATCGCACCCGGCCTATTTCTTAACATTTCTTAGCAGTCAGAACTAGCTATTATGTAGAAAGTTGGAAAGGGGATGTCCAAGTGGAAATTTTTTTATTTTATAGATGCCACTAATAAATTGCTGGTTATATTGAAAAGACACTTTGCCTCTGTGAAAAAAACAAGTGTTTCCCTCTCACTCAATTTCTTGGATTGGGCCTAATTTATTTTATATTTTAAAAATCCTTCATTAATAATTACTTCATTAGGGTTTAGTAACTACAGACTCATTTACTAATGATTTACTATGATACCCTGAAAATAGAGAAAAAACCCTAGAATATGAGCATATGCAAGTAAATGCAGTTTAATATATCAATTGCACAAAAGTTTTAAGCAAGTTGTAAAAATATCGCAAAAAGAAGGCTTAAAGTTAATGGCTGTAGCCTCCTGTCATCTACAGAGAAAACAAAATTTTAAAAACATCAAACATACTCAAAAACAGGCAAGCTGGAAAGATAAAGAACATGACAGGATTCTCAGTTTAAGTCAAATTCCTCAATAAAACAATAAATGCCCACGTGTTTAACTGGCCATTAATGGAATAAATCAGAATTTTTGTGAAGGTTTCAGAAATTCTAATAAGTAACATTAAATTATTACAGAAAAACCCAAAACAAATTCAGCAGCTCTACAAATGCTTTCTAAGCAGAGAATGTGTTAAATGTGATGCCAGGATAGTCAATTTATGAGACATTGTTTTCTTCTTAAAACAATAAACTAGCAAATTTAACCCATTTTTTTACCCTATCTACTCATCTCCAACTTTAGCCCTTTGAAACATGTCTGTATTTTAGCTTAAGAAAATTTTCAAGCCACTTCCCAACCTATAGACAGCTAATCCACAGGTATCAAAAACCAAAGTGCAAATTCATGGAGTTTTTACCATTCCATTACGGACAGTCTAAAGAGCCACAGAACTGAAAAGTCTTTGTATACAGTGGTGAACACGATGAAGAAATAAAACATGTAGCTTATTTTTGGTCCTTTGTTCCTGTCCCCTTTTCCTTCACAGTCCATTTCAAAATATGTGCTTGATTTCAGCAATTCAGACCCAAGCCTGTCCAGTGGTCTGGTACCATTAGGAAATACTTGTCCATTGCCTCACAAAACCGAGTCCTGTACAACTCCGGAGACACCACTGTTGGCATTTTACCTAAGATTATGAAAGAGAAAAGCAGGGGAAAGCTGTTAAATAACTGATTGGGCAACTGAAGTCAACTGACCATGTTCTTTCATATAAACTGCCTTAAAGATACACATGCAGAAGCAGTCTAAGTGAGCAGGAAAGGATATCTGCTATGCCATATGTCATGGGACAAGGTCCTACCTGGTAGGAGTTTCTGTTTAAAAAGACTCGCTCCTGTCTAGAGATGAGAGATGTCTAAAAGCACAAATGAGGCTAACAGTGCTTAGAGAACTTGGAAGTCTCAAGTGTTAATTAAAGACAATCTCTTAATCAGAACATCTGGCTTTTTAAGAAATCTTTTTGAGAACCTCTGACATTTTAACTCAAATTTACACCCAGTATTTCCCCACCTATACAATTCTCATTATTGTTTGGTCACTTTAGAAATGACAATGAAATCAATGATAATCACTTATTTTTTACAACTAAAAAAAAAGAATCAGTATCCACTTTTAAAATTTTAATTGATAAGAAATACATGTGAACAATTTAAACAGAACAAAAATTCTCTTCACCTTGTCCGCCTAAAATTCCTGTTGATTTCACAACCATCTCAAGCTTTTTGTCCCATGTAAATGTTCGAATATAATCTGGGGGTAGAAGGAGTGAAATTAGCAATAAAGCTATGTTAATAAATATAATCAAATGACAATAGCAATGACTATTACTACTACTTATATGACAGTTAACTTTTACTGAGTGCTAACAATGTGCCAAGTGCTGTTCTCAGGGTTTTCTCCACACTAACTTGTTTAATCCTCACAACAATCACAAAGGGCCTCATTTATAAGTGACTTTTTGAATTCACATATTTTTGGTAAAGATAATGAAAATGAGGAAACTAAGTAGAAGAGACTAGAATAAAAAACTGTTATTTGTGAAATTTCAAATGAAAGTTTGTGAAAATATTCAATAAGCTATTATTAGACCAAGTTCAACAGAATCTTTAAAATTTGACTCTGACTTCAATCATGAAATATAAGTAGGATACTCATTGACTTACCTATAATTCCAACTACTAGCTCATTGCTAGTATCATCTCGCCCAACCAGCAAAGAATAATCTATAATGAGGTGGCTAGAAAGGAAATGGGAGTCACTATGGATCGAGGTTCTCAGCACAGCTTTGGAATGAGAACGAATGTATAAAGGGTTGTCTCGAACCATCTTTAGGAGATTTTCATCTAGCAGGACCACATCACAACTCTCTTTTCCAGTGTCAGTTTTTACATTCCGATTCCTAAGAGAGCCCTTCAAATCAAAAACCTAGCAGAAAGAAAATGCTTTGTCACTTATGTATGGGTTGCCACAAATGATTAGTTAATGTAAGTAAATCAAAAAGGCAGAAAGACTCCTTATAGTCAATACCATTACATACACTCCAAAGTTTAACTGAAAATTGAATCATAAGTTTTTAAATGCATGGTGATATCATTGTACAGTACATAAAATACACAGTAATATAATTCTATCATTTAAAATTAACACCTAGGTACTCAATTACTGAAACATTTCCGAAATACACTGGCCAATTTAATCAACTTTAAGATACATTAACAAGTAACTCCAGAAATATATCATTGGATCACAAAACAGTGTTTAAAAGAAAGAGAGAGAGAGAGAGAGAGAGAGAGATGCAAACAGTCTTAAGAAACAAACTCTGGACACTTACTTACAGCAATGTAGAAGAGCATAACGTAGGAATATTTGGGTGGTAGGAAAAGCAATGCACTCAAAGGACAGGGGACTTGAGTACCAGGACCAGTACAACCTGTAGTATATTCTACAGACCAATGCTGGTCAGTTGCTCCTGGCTCACTACGACATTAGGGAACTAGTGCCAGAATATAAATCAATTACATTATTAAGTATATTATTTAGTTCAGCTGACATTTTTCTCATAGAAGGTGTTCTCAATGAAGAAAGCAGTGCACTGAATTACATTCTAGCACACACGTTCCTTATCTCATCACAGACTAGAAACAGTTCAAGGACTAGCTCTTTGAAGAGTACTGTTTTAGAATCTAGACTAACCTGAGTCTAGGAATAACTGAGTGATTTTGATTAAGTACTTAATTTCTGTAGGCGTCAGCTTCTTAATCTTTAAAAAAGATGTGGGAAGTAGATCTGCCTTCTTATTCTACCAATTCTGTGATTCTAGAATATTGGATATGCTGTATTTTAAGACCGCCCCACAAGAATAATTCCTCTTCGTTCTTTCTCCAAGGCTGAGCAAGTCAAAAGTTAAATATGGGCTAGTAACCAAAGTTTAATATTTACTATAAAATAGGATATTACTCTCTGATTCACTGTATTTAAGAACCAAAGGTACAAAAGATTCCAGTAGCTAAATGCTTCACAGAGTCCAATACCCTTACCTGTGCCATCTTTCTCCCATAGAAAAGATTTTCCATGACAAGGAGATCTAACTTCTTCTCAGTGTTGTTCTGAGAGTTCTTATAACCAATTCTGTAAACTCCAAGAATTTTGGCCAATGCCGTGGGCCTCTAATGAAGAGAAGGTCAAAATAAATTCTTATCAAAAAGGGTTATTTATAATTTAATACCAATGTAAGGATTATCCAAGTAATAACTGAACATAATTTTCTATTAATATGACCAAAGGACTTTGAAAAAAACTCAAACTCTTGAATCTCAGAAGTGAGTATACCAGCAATGCCAATAAAAATATTAGATCCTTAACATTCTCCCAAGGAATAATCTTTCAGTTGATCAAATTCAAAAACTTCATTGTGACATGTAATTTCCCCCAATACTATGCAATAAACCAAGATACCTTCAAAAAAAACCCCAAAACTATGTAACTCTTTCATGATTCTAAGATTACAGTTGGGTTGGGGTGGGGGGCACTGGTGGCTGCTCAATGACAAGTGAGCAAACCTGGGCCACTGGCTGCCTCTCTTTCTAGCTAAAGGAAGCATCCCCTTGTTTCTCAATACACGTTTCAAATTTCAGTCTCAGCAAAATTACCAACTACTGAATGTGCACCTAATTTCATCCAGTGTTAATGTCTTAAGTGATTTTTTATATAAACTAATTAAAGGCAACTTGCTCAAGATCATTTGGTTCCTCACTAACAAATGCAGGAAATACAGAGTTTAAGATCTCTGAGACCTATAGTACCTCAATAGCGTAACAGAGATCAATTCATGTCCTGCATATATCTTACCACAGAGAAAACTGCCATTAGGACTGTTACAGTTTGGATGTTTGCCCCTGCAAATCTCATGTTGAAATGTTATCTGCAATGTTGGAGGTGCGGCCTGGTGAGAGGTATTTGGGTCATGGGAGTGGAACCCTCATGAATGGCTTGGTGTCCTTGCAGTAATAAGTTCTTGCTCTGAGTTCACGCAAGATCTGGTTAGTTAAAAGAATGCAGCACTTCCCCCCACCCCCAACCCCACTCTCTTGCTCCATCTCTCACCATGTGACATGCTGGCTCCCCTTGCCCTCCACCATGACTGTAAGTTTCCTGAGGCCCTCACCAGAAACAGATGCTACCAGAATTATGCTTTGTATACACAGCTTGCAGAACCATGAGCCAAATAAACATCTTTTCTTTACAAATTACCCTGCCTCAGGTATTTCTTTATAGCAACACAAGAACCGACTAACAGAAAGACTCAGGATGTGAAAAAAGCCACCAAACTTTGCTTACAGACCATGGTTTTAGATTTCTACCTTTTGTTGAACAGCATTTGTAATATAATTGAAGTAATGTGGTGCAAAGTCGAGGAAAGACTGGACTTCCAGACGAGGCATTTGCTTCAAAATAAATCTATCATCTAAAAGGCAGAAATTTTATGTGTTTACTCAATCACGATACATACTGTAATCTATAATACATTATTCCAAAGATCCTAAACGATTGGGTTGTTTTATGATTTTAAGGGAAATTTTCTAATGTCAGTGAAAATTTTGATCAGAACACAATTCTCAATGAACTGAAGGGATCCTGTGGATTTATGTAGTCAAAGACCCTTTACTTTTGTCAATAACACATCTAAGTTCAGTTCTAGAAGATCTACTTTTTAAAACTACCAAACAAAACTTTATAAACACCTCTGTTAAACCTAGTAGGTCATAGTTATGAAAGTTCTTATTAAGCAATATCCTTCCTGCTGCACTTTCTGAGGGAAAGAGATGGAGACTACTGAACCAATCAATAAACAATGAGAAAGGCTCACCTTCAGTTGCATAGAAGGCAGCTCCTGATTTGCCTCCCCGGGCCTGCCAGGGGGATGAATGGGAGAGGGAACGAATGAAATCTTCCTCACTGCTGTCCAGAATCACTTCACGCATCTTATGAAACTCTCCCGCATAGTAGAGCCGACAGTAAAACTTGGCATTAGCATCGGAAAATTCTATAAACAACAGAAGTTTTTTAAAAAAGCTTTATGACTCAGAAAATATCTTTCCTCCTCCGCTCCCTCGTCCCCTGCCCTGGCCAAATACAACCATTTAAGTTTCTCCATGATGGCATTTTGCATGTTAGACCCAAATCCCTATTTATCACAATTTTGTTAAAGTGATCTTCAGGGGGAATTAAAGAACATCATATGACCATCCTTACATATTTTCCAAAAAAAGAGAAAAAAATGAAAATCACACACAAAAAAATGACTGAGTTCTAATTTTACCCTTGTTACCTACCATATTAACATCATTGTACTTTTATAGCAATGCTTAATAAATATCTTAAAATTTAATGTACATATTATTCTGGATAATACATTTCTGGCACCCATATACACAATTCTAAATCCAATTGTCAAAATTCTGTGGCTCTAGATTACATAAGTAAATGTTTAACTATCAGAAATGAAAGCATAATTTACAAATAAATGCTTTTGATAAAATTTCTTTATACATTAAATGTATACTTTATAAACTATAGATTAAATATACCTCACATCAGCACACAGACTTAATATTCATTTCAAGAACTGGGACATTTATTCAGTATGAAGCTAGAATTCTCAAATAAAAGAGTTGGCTCAACTGTAGTCCCTCTCCCCAAACCAATGATATAATATCTCATACTTACGAAGTTCCACATGAGGATTTACGAGTTGTTTCTTTTGTGTATCTCCTCCATCTACTTCATCTAAAAGGTTTAATATCATTAGTAAAGCCAAGGTTTTGAGTAATTATCAGTTCATTTTGTCCTTTCCTTTTTCCTTGATGTAACAAAAAAACTTAGCAAATTAAAAGCAAAAATATCCTACTCAAGTCACTATCAAGCAAGCATAAGATATACAATAAAACTGTCTAAATGATTACAATAAAAATGTTAAGTTTTTTTGGAATTTCAGTTTTTAAATTAGAGAAATAGCGAATTTACGTTGAATACTTTTTCTTACAACTGAATGATTCCTACAATGGCAATATAGTAACTCAGTTCTTATACCAAGAAATTCCATGCTTTCCGTATTATGACTATTTTCCCCATGTGTGTAGAATAATGTTTCCCCAATCGTTTGCATTGCTTTATCATGTACTAAGCTATATAAAATATATATAAAATATTATTTTATAAAATATAATTTTAAAACAAAATTATATACCAGTTATATAATATATAACTTTATTATTAGCATATAACATATATAATTATACAACATAATTAACATATAATACAATTATATATTAATATACTTAAAATATATTTTTATACATAAAATATACTAGAATCTATGTCAGAGCTATTTTTTTAATATGTGACTGACTTGCATTGCAAGCCTACTACTTTCTGTTTAATTATTAGAGATTTGAAATACATCTTAATATCTAGAAGAACAAATAGTCCCCTAAGTTTCACATTTCAAAATAATTTTTGAAGCATCTAGGCCTTCCAAGGGTGCCATTATAAACAGCTACAGCCCAATAGCAAGCAGCCTATAGAATACAAAACAGATGGCCGGGCGCGGTGGCTCAAGCCTGTAATCCCAGCACTATGGGAGGCCGAGACGGGCGGATCACGAGGTCAGGAGTTTGAGACCATCCCGGCTAACACGGTGAAACCCCGTCTCTACTAAAAAATACAAAAAGCTAGCCGGGCGAGGTGGCTGGCGCCTGTAGTCCCAGCTACTCGGGAGGCTGAGGCAGGAGAATGGCGTAAACCCGGGAGGCGGAGCTTGCAGTGAGCTGAGATCCGGCCACTGCACTCCAGCCCGGGCGACAGAGCAAGACTCCGTCTCAAAAAAAAAAAAAAAAGAAAGAAAGAATACAAAACAGGTATCTTAATTACTAGTCAAAGTTTATTATAGCAGTTGTTTTTTTTGTCTGTTTTTTTGAGATAGAGTCTTGCTGTCACCCAGGCTGGAGTGCAATGGCGCAATCTCCGCTCACTGCAACCTACACCTCCTGGGTTCATGTGATTCTCGTGCCTCAGCCTCCCAAGTAGTTGAGATTACAGGCATGTGCCACCAGGCCTGGCTAATTTTTTTATTTTCAGTAGAGATGGGGTTTCTTTATGTTGGCCAGGCTCATCTCCAACTCCTGGTCTCAAGTGATCCACCTGCCTCAGCCTCCCAAAGTGCTGGGATTACCATACTGGGCCCAGCAGTTGCTATTTTTAAACTACTAATTCATAGGACACCAAACTATTTCTGTATAGAGACAGAGTAAATATTTCACTCTGAAAAAGTTCCAACTACTCAACTTGCCAATATAAAGTGAAAGTAACCAGATGATAAGTAAACGAATGGGTGTTTTCCCAATAAACATTTACAAAAAGAGGTCATCACAGTCTGCCTATTCCTCATCTAAACCTATACTCAAACACAATGAGGTAGATACACAAACGCACACACACATTTTTTTTTTTTCGGTAGAGACAGAGGTCTCACGTTATTGCCCAGGCTGGTCTCAAACTCCTGGCTTCAAGTGATCCTGATGTCTCAGCCTCCCAAAGTGATGGGATGATAGACATGGGCCTATCTCACCCAGCACTGGACATAATTTTTAAATGTCAAAATGAAGGGCAACATAAATAGCTGCAACTTTACAGGGACTTGAAAAGAAAGAAAACATTTGAGTATATATATGAGTTACATATTGAGACAGATGTTTTTACATGTGGAATGCCACATCCACCTTGGAAGACATTGTTTTTGCCACTTTACAGGTTATGGAAACTAAAGATTTCTGATTCTACCACACAGTACATGATGGCAGTGAAACCTGAAACTAGTTGGACTCTCTCAGTGCCATGCTTTTTCTACTCTAACACACCGACAAGTGAGAACAGAAGGAATGCCCCAGTTTCAGCACTAAGAATTATCTATTTAAGGCTGTAAGAAATATATGCAACTAAAATAAAAAAATCAAAGCCTAGAATAAGCATATTTATTCTTCTTTAACACACCTTGAGGCTCAACGCCTTGATTCTCGGTCCCCTCCTTGCCCGTCTGCCCAACCTGGTAGTAAGCACTATCTGCTCCACGTAAGGTCTCTCTCTTCTGGGAAGAGAGATCGGGGCTTTTCCCTGCTGTCCCTCTGAAGAAGGACAACATTCCAGAAGCCTTTTTGGCTAAAAATAAGAAGTTACATATTAATTTGAAGTACAGGTCACTGCAGATGGAAAATAAAAATTTTCAACTTATTTCTTTATTAGCAGTAACCACTATATGAAGTTAATCAATCTGAGTAATGCAGATACTTTTGTTTGCACAATGTCCCACATGTTGTTACTTATTGTTCCACATGTTGTTTTTGCATAATCAAGCACCCTTTTTAACAAAAACCACTATTAATAAAAACATAAAAAAAGATGGAGGGTTAACACTCAGCTAGATGAATATAAAAATATGGGGAATTATCTAGAAAGCCTTTCAAAAATATCTTTCAAAGGCAGTCACAGCTTAAGCAACAGGATTAAATTAGGGCTGAGTTCTTACAGTATTGCAATATAGTTAACTAAACGAACACAAAACAATTTCACAAGCTACAAGAATTCAGTTAAAGGTAACATCTTTGTGTCATTTGTGTTCCTACAGTCCAACACAGGAAAAGATAAGATTTCCTTTTTAGCATCTTTCAAAAAATAAAAAAGGCCATCAAACAGCCAATAATTTACTAAAGCTTGCTCTATACTTTTACTCCTAGTTTTGAGCTTCATTCATCATACTATTAATATGATTCTAATTCTTGCAAATTTACCATTTACAAAATTCACAGAAAATGTCAATCATAAATGTGCTTACTTGGGTAACAGACACTAGTATTGCCTCCTTAATATCCACTCCTACCTGGTTCCCTACTAACAGAATGCCAACTTAGGGGAAGAGGGGAGCGGGCTGGGGTGTGTGACTATGTGTACAGCACCAGAAAAGGATCATGATTTGTATAACCCAACTGGGACAATGCTGCTCCCTACTTTCTCTGTCTCTTTCAGTCAGGAGTGGCCATGAGCCCCAGTTCTGACCAATGAGACTAAAGGAAGAGCCTCTACGTTCCTAATGAAAGAAAACAGCTGCAGCTTGCAACACCCCTGGTTTCTGCCTCAAATTCAAACAAAAATGGAACACTTTTAACATGAGGAAAACTTAAAGGAATCATAGAGAAACTATTCCCCTAACGGTGTAACAATGCTGAGCAGCTAAACATATGCCAGCAACTGCCAACCTCCAGGTTTGGTTATGTTAGAAAAATAAGCTGTCATTTGTTTAAATCCTTACAGTTGAATTTTTTGTTACTTGTAGCTGAATGTATTCTCGACAAAGTCAGAGAAACACAAATTCAAATCCTAGCTCCACCACTGTCTAATCTTAAGCAAGTTACTAAATCTAAATTTTAACTTCCTTTCTGAAAAATAAGGATATGTCAAATAATTCTTACGTGGTTATTAGGGGGATTAAAGGAGGGAATGCATGAAAATTTATTTTCATAGTGCCAGTAATATTGTAAAACTAAAAAGGAAAAAAATGTATCTTGCATCTTAGGTTGTATATTTTAAACTGAAAGCTCTTCTAGGAAGCAGATCCTCCTTTTTGCATAGACCAAAGAGCTTCTAAAAGTTTCCAATCCAATACCTTGAACTGACATTTGAGATAAGAATCAATGAAGAAAAGCAAAACACCTATAAAGAAGACATACAAAAATATCTAAATTTATATTTCAGAGATCAGAAGTAGTAAATCATTGCCAGACGGTACTAATTGGTTTTTATGTATTTTCTTTTTCAAACCATAATTATAGGTAAATCTAATTATAAATATTCCTCCATGTGTAATCTTACTTGGTTGTGGTTCTGTTTCTGCCGTACGGTTTGTCTGTCCTCCACTCATTTCAGGTAATCTGATAGGGCTGCTACTCTTTGGTCTGCTATCTAAAGTACTAAAATGAGGGGAAAAAAAAAAGGAAAAATTAGTTTTATACAAGTCAAACAGAAAATAGTAGGTACTCTACACTAATTACGTTGTATACTGATTTACTTCCTACCTAACGCTACCTACATTATCAAAAGTCTGATTCATAATTTACATAAACACAGGCTAGAACACAGAAAAAAAAGTCTGAAATATCTAATATCTACTAGACTGAAAGTGAAATGCTGTAACCATAAAAATATATGGAGGAATAAATTATGTTTCCCAAGTCCATTAACACTATATCAGCACCCATAAATCGATTACAGAAAATATCAATACCTTTCTCTCACACTAGTTATCACAATGATAATTCAGACAAAATTTTATCATGTTAGTAGAGTTGGAAGCTCTATTTCAGTAAGAATCATAATAATAAGCATGTGACAATTTCTGTCTAAAAGTCTAAAATACTGAACATGCCAAAAGAACTGGTTTGGATTTGGTTTTTGAAGTATTAGGACTTTTACTTATTATAAACAATTCACAGATACTTTAAATTGCCAAGTCAAGCAGTAGCTTACCAATTTTACAATTTTATAAAAATAAAAAATAAATACCAATTTAGTTTTTAAATAAAAACTTTTTCATTTTTTTCAAAAATGTCATTAAATCTGAATATACATTTAACTGCTATTGCAAGTATCATAAAACTGCATTCTAAGGGACTGTTTAAGTTCTTTGCTATATTTGAGCTTTGTTGTCTCAATTATTGGCTGAATGAGTGCCATTATCTGAATCCTAGAAATTTTTATGCTGATAAAATGCTATAATAAAATTGAAGTACAAGCATATAGAAAATGATAACTAAATTAAAATAGTTTCTACTCAATCATGAATCACCTATTTGTTGGAAGCCCTTCTTCAGCACCGTTCCACTGAGTCGCTTTAGACAATTCCTCTAAGGCATTTCGGTATTCTTTACAACTTAGGGTAAAAATAGGTTGAAAAATGTTAAACATTAACTTAGTCTTTAAAAGTAAATCATATGCTTTACAGTAAGTTTTGCATTATAGAAGCACAATCATTATAACTTTCCATAATTAAATAATTTTGGTTAACAAAAGCAATCAAGTAGAAGCTTCATGAGGAAGGTCAATGTCCTCATAGAAGGTAATATAAAATATGACCCACTGGCTCATCAACCAGTATCAATATCCTCAACAAAGATTTTAAAAGCCTATTTACTAATATTTACATCAAATGACTTCAGGGACTGAACAGGTAACTTAAAAGTTTGAAGCCTCAGTGTTTAGTACAATAGAGAAAAAAATAATTTGAGAGTGCTTTTCCATTTAAAGTACTAAACTTTAAGGGAAAAAAATGTTTAATGTTCTATTAACCAAAAAGAAAAAAACAAAAACAAAAAAACCTGACTCTTAGACTAGCAGTCTGGGAGCCCTGCTTTAGATAAATGTCATGCAACAAGAGAGGCATGTTAGGATGTATTATTTTTCTAAGACATTGAAAAAAGATGATCTCAACTAGAATCCTTACTTCCTAATGGTATAAAAAATACTTTTGATTTGGCTGACTCTCCTACCTTTCTTACCTATTAATATATTACGACTAATAAATAAAGTGAGCAGCTTATACTATGTTCACAAAGGCCAAAGGCAAAGGTTAAAAAGGTATCATATGGAACCTTATAAAGGAAAAAATTCCTCATTATTTACATAGTAAACTCTAAACTCCATAAAGGCAGAGGCATGTAAATCTATCTTATTTACTCCTATACATCTAATATCTAGCATATCACATTTTGTAAACATTCAAATATTTGTTGAATAAATGGACTCCTTGTAACCACTATCTAAAAAGAAAAATTAAACATTGTAATGCCTTCCAGTGGGAAAAAATTGCTTTAAACGTCTTAGATTCTACTTAAACTAAGTTCAGCTACCACCAAGATATTCTTAAAATTTAAAAGCTTTGCCCTTTTAGACATACTATATATATTTTTAAGTGGATATATCGTTAAGATACATAACTGTACAAACTAAAAAGTCAGAAATGTCTATGGAGTAAGGCATAAGAACAGCATTACAGTAGTACCTCCTCATCCATAGTTTCACTTTCCATGGTTTAAATTACCCAGAGTCAACAGCAGTCCAAAAACATTAAGATATTTAGAAAGAGAGAGAACACATTCACGTAACTTTTGTTATAGTTTATTGTTATAAAACTGTTCTATCTTGTTATTGCTGTTGTTCATCTCTTATTGTGGCTAGGCTAATTTATAAATTAAACTTTATCATAGGTATGTATAGGAAAAAACATAGTATTTACAGGGTTCGATACTATCTGTAGGTTCAGACATCCATGGGGGTTCTTAGAACATACCCTCCATGGATAAGAGGTGACTGCTGTTTTCTAAGTAGAAAAATTTTACCTCATATGTAGAAAATAAGTGAATGGTACAAAAAAGATATTCAGACTGTACAAGGCAGGATGTTCCAAGTACTATGTCAATAAGTAAACTGAGGGAAGGGATACAAGGGAAAACATATTTTAACAGAATGGATAGAGGATTCAAGGCTCTGTAAATAACTTGCCAGGTCAATTTAGTTATTAGGAGCTTACTTACGAATCATCCTTTACTCCATTATTTGGGTACAGAGAAGATTTTTATGGACAAAAAGAACAAGCTGCCAGGCGCGGTGGCTCACACCTGTAATTCCGACACTTTGGGAGGCCGAGGCAGGTGGATCACTTGAGGTCAGGAGTTCAAGACCCACCTGACCAATATGGTGAAACCCCTTCTCTACTAAAAATACAAAAATTAGCCGGGCATGGTGGTATGTGCCTGTAGTCCCAGCAGCTTGAGAGGCTGAGGCAGGAGAATTGCCTGAATCCAGGAGGCACAGGTTGCAGTGAGCCAAGATTGCACCACTGCACTCCAGCCTGGGCAACAGAGTGACACTCTGTCTCAAAAAAAGAACGAGCTATCATGATTAAAGAGCATATATTTTTACTTATATTTAATCATTCTGCTTTATGTGAAAGATTCCAAAAATAAGGGATTAACAGACATACATAAAATACATAGATATCATCGTAAGTCAAAGTCCCATGAATAATACCTGAGAGCAAAAGCAATGATGGAGCTGGGTTCCTTCTCGCAGACTGCAATGGGCACTCGTTCATGTTCATACATTAAATAGTGTTTATCTGGATCACTATGAAAATTTTTAAAATACATAAGTTAACTAAGTACTGTAGAGTTAAGAATATAATTAAGAAAGCCAAAATGTATGCAGATATAACTTGAATCATTAAGAAAGAAATAGATATGAGAAAGTTTTTGAAGGCAATTAGAAAATTATCAGAATTAATCAGGTTTCAAATCAGAGGGTTCTGCAATAGTCACTCCAAACAAACCTTTCCATACTGCCAAGACTCTGGCCATACTAACCTCAAAAAAAAATCTACAATCAACAGCAGAAGTCTAAGATATTTTGTTCCATTATAAGCTAGAGAGAAAAAGTCTTCCAGAAATTGTGGAGAAGACACATTACTAGTTCAATAATAAACAATGCCACACAGCCACTCTACCATTATCATACAAAAAACCCAGTGTAGCTCCATTTCCACTTAAATTTTGCTCCCCTGACTCCGACCCTAACTCACCTAGGCACTGTTAGGCACAGTCAATTTTTATTTAGGTGCTATTTACTGAACACCGAACATGCCAAGGATACAATATTAAGAAAAACTATTTTTAAGGATCTTACATGTGTGAGATGTTAACAATATAATGGTGAAAAAAAAAATTGGCACCATAGGGTTTATAGTGTAGTGGGGGCAAAGAAACAGACAATCCTATAAATAAATAAATATAATCTCTGTGGTAAGTGCTATGAAAGAATTGCTATAGAATGAATGTTTATCCCCCCAGCCCCCACAAAATTCCTATGTTAAAATCTTAACCCCCAATGTTATGGTATAAGGAAGTAGGGCCTTTAGGAGGCAATTTAGGTCATAAGGGTGGAGTGTTCATGAATGGGATTAGTGTCCTCATAAAAAAGATCGGAAACAGCTCTCTCAGCCTCCTTCCACCACATGAGAACACAAAGAGACAATAGCAATCTACAACCCAAAAGAGGACCCTTGGCAAAACCCAACTATGCTGGCACCCTCATCTCAGACTTCTAGCCTCCAGGACAGTAAGAAATAAATTTCTGTTGTCTATAAGCAGCTCAGTCTATGGTAATTCATCATAGCAGCATGAACGGACCAAGACAGGAATCATAAGAGCATATAACAGAAACCTACTATAACTGGAGCAGGAGGTAAGGGGAGGGTCTAGTACATTCTTCTTAGAAAGAACAGGACTGAATGATTAAAAAAGAATGTGTTTCACAAACAGCAGTTTAGAGAGAAGAGAAACAAATAAAAAGAAAAAAACTATATTAAAAAAAATTAAAAAGGGCCGGGTCCAGTAGCTCAGTACTTTGGGAGACTGAGGTGAGCAGATCACCTGAGGTCAGGAGTTCGAGAGCAGCCTGGCCAAGATGGTGAAACCTCATCTCTACTAAAAATATGAAAATTAGCCAGGTATGGTGGCGCACACCCCCAGCTACCTGGGAGGCTGAGGCAGGAGAATCACTTGAATCTAGGAGGCAGAGGTTGCAATGAGCCAAGATCACACCACTACATTCCAGCCTGGGTGACAGAGTAAGACTCTGTCTCAAAAATAATAAAAATTTAAAAAATAAAAATAAATGTGAGAACATGAACAAAGACCATAACATAACAGGGATCCCAGCCCAATCAAGAAACTCATATATTCAGGTCTAAAGTAGAGAAAAAAGGGAACTTTTATATTTTACTATCATGTAACATATCACATACTGTACTGTGAGTCCTAACTGTATCTTCCCAAAGATTATGAGCTCCTAAGAGCGATGACTGTTCCTTACAAATCTTATTCTACATCATAGGGCACTAAAATAGGCACTAAATAAAAGTTTAAATACTGACTGAATAAATGCATCAGTCAGTTAATAAAAAAGCAAAAGTCCTTATTACAAAAATGTCCACTTTTTGGATACACTTGTTCCATAACAAGGGCAGCATTTGAGAGCCACATCGGTCAACCAGTGGAAGAAAAATAAACTTTCACAGGCAGTCAAATTTGAGGGAGCCCCATACAAAAAAGATGACATGAAAACTTGGACAAGTCACTGTAGTTCATCATCAGTGCTAGGACAATGCCATGTCCCAGCAAATCATTAAACGAGTAATACCAACCTCATATATTACCAGCAATATGTTTTTATAATTATTACATCAGTAGATACAGCCATGTATCTTTGAAAAAAGATATACAAACAAGTGTTTCCAGAACAAGTAATTCAAACATTTATAAGTAACATTGGCTAGTGCTTTCTTTATCCATTCATCTACTGTTTTATAATGATTATGTGTTGTACAAATTACATTGTATCAAAAGACATCTCTTTTACTATGATGAAATAAAATTAGGATTGAAAAATCATGCATCAGATAAATATATTAAAATATGCAGCAAGTAATTAAGGAAAAATAACCCCACTGCTAAGAGCCACTGGTTTTAATAATACTTACAAAGGAAATGGAATAGGATTATAGCTATTTCCTGGAAGCAAATTTGCAAAGATGGCTTTCATGGTTGACTTTTCCTTCACTTGGCTGTCTGTGGATCCCAGCAAATGCCCATCAAACACATCTAAAATGAAAAATAGTTTACTTATATATTAATATTCAGGGAGAATAAAAAATATAAGCTGCTGACTTTGGTTCTTTTCCTTTCTGGAATATGGACATATGTATACTATACCAGTAACAGTTTAAAATTTCTGATCGAGGGAAAAGACCACTATGGGATAAAACAGGTAACAACAGTGACGCATACACAGCATTGATTCCAAGGGACACCTGTTTTTTTAAACATCTCCGAAGCACTGTGGCTATTATACCTGAGTTAAATAGCAATTTTAAAGTTAATTTCAAAGTTTATGCTATAATTTAGTAGTCACCGCCTAAACAGAAAGCAAGGCATGAATCTGTTATCATGAAGCAAACATCTGTCCTTAGAGAAATGGTTGTAATTCTCTTATTTTCGTACAAAGCAGTAATCATGTGCCTTATGAAACCTAAGAAAGGAAGATCCCCAGAAGGTAGATGAGGATAAGTGACATTTTGATACTAAGATATTTACATGTCAATTAATGTAACTAAATGAAGTAACAATATGATAATAAGCTAAATCTAAAAAACACTTTTGCTAAGTATAAACAAAAATTCTATGGGATAAGAGTCTTGTGTCAAAGAATCAGCAGTTTTTCCTTCTTGGTGACACATGTAAATTAATGATACATCTTTCAGTCTTAGATTCAGTGAAATATGGTAAAAGTGACTTATCCTCTACCTTCAGAACTGCTGGCTGTATCTAGCTCAGGGGGCCCTCCTACTGACTGCTCAGACATGACTTCAGGTGGCGTAGGCAACTGGAGATGAGTAGAACTAGTGGAGCTCTGGCTGGACAAAGTTGTTAAGAAGCGATCCTCTAAAGAAAAACAATCTTAAATGAGTCATTTACATACATATTAAGTCCATGTCTACCTAATATTTTTTAAATGCTCATTCATATTCCTACTTCCTAAAAGGTAAAATTTTCACTTTTTAAAAATCATCTAGCTACAAAAATCATGTAGCTCATGTCATAGAAATGGACACAAAAATCCAGAAAAATTATATATGACTTGACTACAATCAAATCCTGGTAGCAGTACTGCAACTGTCAACCAAGATTGACTCCTATCCAACACACTATCCATTATACCACAATGCCTACCTAAATATTAGTTTTTTAGTTTAATAGAGAATGAAATTAGGACACTGTGAGAAAGGCTTCACACTTATTCTGGGAGAGAAAAAACAATTATAATAGAAAAATGCCAAGAATTAAAAGTTGAGCTCCTGGTTCTACAGTCCATGTAAGTGTCCCCACAAAGTTTCTATGACACCAAGTTATTCAATGAAATACTGTGAAAGACATCTTAAGTCTAGACAATATTTTAGTGACATTAAAACTGTAAATTAAACTTTACAAGATTTTTGCAATGAAACCTGAGGACTGACTTTGTAATAAGCAAAACAAATTCAATTTACTTTTTTCTGTTTTTTCTTCCCCTAATAGCAGCCTTCTTTATATTTCATGTATTTCTATAATCTGATTTATCTTATTGCAATAAACTGTATGATAATCTGATAGGATTACAAGTGCTCTACAGGAAGGAAAGAAAGCCTATGAACAACAGAATCAGAAAAACAGCTCAAACAGTTTAAAACAACTTATACAATAAGAAATTTCTTTAAATCCAATGGCAAGTGATCACCAGACTCAGGACCAACCTTTTTCTCCATTCTGAAGTCCTGGAGAAATATTCCGTGGAGATGCATCCATCGCACTTACCTGTAGAGATGTAAATACTTTATTCTCATGGAAAACATGAAAATCACATTCAAAAAAATTTTTAATCAGTGAATCTTAAACTTTTTGGTCTCAGGACCCGTTTACACCCTTAAAAATTACTAAAAACCCCCTTAATATTTTTAATTAGCTTTTGTTTACCTTAGAAATTTTTACCTTATTAGAAATTAAAACAGAGAAAGTTATTAAATCTGCATTAACTTATTTATAAATAAACTCATTAATATAAATAACATATTTAAACATGTAACATACTGTACACACTATCTACCCTTTAGTCACTTAGTAGCTGTCTTGGTTATCAGATCAACCATCATAGTACGGCAGTGCTTGTTTTCAAGTAACCCTTATTTTAATGGTCCCAAAGCGCAAAAGCAGTGATGCTGGCATACTATTATAATTGTTCTCTTTTATTATTACTATTGTTAATCTCTTACTGGGCCTAATTTATAAATTAAACTTTACCATAGGTACACATACATAGGAAAAAAACAGTACATATATGGTTTAGTACTATCTGCTGTTTCATGTTTCCACTGACGTGTCTTAGAACATACCCTCCTTGGATAACGGGGGACCATCCACTGTAAATATTAAGGACAGTGCTACAGAATTTCAAATCAACTTTCAATCTTTCAAAAAAGATGATCATCTGTTCAATAATTTTGTATTTTCAATTCTGTATCTATCTACATGCTTACACTACTAGCTTTGCAGTTTCTTCAGTGAGCAAATGGAAAGGCCACCAGAAGTCTGTGCTAGTCATTAACAGCTCCACACTAGTCGGCAAATACCAACACAAAGATCATCTTCAGTAGCCTTAATTTTTACTCTCACCTAAACTTCCTTTTTGTCTCATAAACATCTGTGTGTTTCTACACAGTTGTTTATGAGACAAAAAGGAAGAATTCACTATATATTACTAAATAACAAAAATATCTTAAGTACCTGGATCCATCATTCCATGAAAATATTCTACAAATACTACACACTGTACAAAAAGAAAATACTCCTTCAAAGTCCTCATGATATCAGAACATGAGGCCCTTATAATAAGCTGACATTAATTCATGTGAAATGTGGTGTCATAGGCAGAATTCTAATATGGCCCCAAGATTCCCAGCCCTTGGTGTACACATATCTCTTCTCCATTAATCACATACACATTCCCTGACTTATGATGGTCTGACTTAAGATTTTCCAACTTTACAATGTCACAAAACCACTATGCATCTGGTATGCTCCTCAACTTATGATGGGGTTACATCCACATAAACTCATCATAAATTGAAAATAAGTCAAAAACATACTTTTGGATGTTTTCAACTTATGATGAGTTTATCAGAACATCAACCTCTCAGAAGTTGAGAAGCATCTGGACTAATTTAGGTACTTCTGTAATTTTGCAGATGTAATTAAGGCCCCTAAATCAGATGACCTCAAAATAGGAAAATTATCCAGATGGACCTGATATAACCACGAGTCCTTAAATCTGTGTCTATAGATCAAAGACAGAGAAAGTAAGTGATTCAAAGCAAAAGAAAGGTTTGACACATTGCTCCAGGTTTTGAAGATGGAGAGTACTGAATGGTAAGAAATGCAGGCAGCCTCTAGGGGTTAAGAATGGCCTCCGGTGGACAGCCAGCAAGAAAACGAGGACATCAATCCTACAACTAATAGAAACTGAATTCTGCCAACAACCTGAATGAGTAGGAGACCCTGAGTCTCAGATAAGACAGAAGCCTCAGCCAAAACCTCGAGTTCAGCTGTGTCAGATTCTGAGCAGAGAACCTAGTCATGCTTGCCAGTCTTCTGACCCACAGAAACCGTGAAATAATAAATTTGTGGTTTTGGCCAATGTTTTGGATGATCTATCACCAAGAGAAGACTAATAATTTGAAAAAGAACTGATGCAGTTCAAATACCTTAAGAAAAACCTCTTATTTAAGCAGAGAGATTTTAAAAACACTCAAAACTGCAGAGTATAAAATAAATGAGGACCCTATTATATACTCAGAGTATCCACGACTTTCCTTTGTAGCACTTGCTGTCACCATGATGCCACCCCTGGTGATGCCAGCAAACTGTAGCTTTTAAAAACATTTCAAATAAATAAATTATAACTGATCATTTTATTTCAGGTTATAACATAAAAGTAATCCAGGTCATAGTTCCTTGAAACCTCACAAATTCAAAATGGAAAACCCTGCTGGATGTCATTACTAAAGTATGTATTAAACTATCCCTGCTAAGTATTATAAATGGAACTAACTATATTTCTATCGATTAAGGACCAAAGATAAGATTACACTTCACACCTTGCTTTCTTCCCCTTGTCTCAGTCTTCCAGGACTTGGAGGAACTGAAGGTCTCTTTCTACCCTTTTCCTGTTGGAAAAGGTCCTGCAACCTGTGGCCAAAAGCAAAAAAAAAAAAAATATATATATATATATATATATATATATACATGCTTACACTATATATATATACGTATATATACGTGTATATATATACGTGTATATATATATATACGTGTATATATATATATATGGTTTGTTTCTGCACCTTGAGTGCTGTTTATAAATTTTCTCTTTACAACTTTGAAATCACAAAGTTTTCCCGTTTGAATTAACCATAGTCTTTAAAGTTATATATAAATAAGAGTAAGTTTTTGCCATATCTAATTAACCAGGAGCATTTGTTATCGACCATTCCTATCGACTATAGTTGTAAAAAAAAGAATAGCAAATTATTATAAAGAAAAATACTTCTAAAAAATAAATAGTGAAATAAAGGCATAAGATAAACATACCAATATATTTGAAATTGCTGGCCAAAAACCAACAGTGACTCATGGCATACTACTTCAGTTAAAAACAATTCAACAGCACACACATCTGAACAACACTGTTTCAAATTATATTAGAAACAGCATCAAAGGCTGTTCTCCTCTTTGGTTTTTACATCTTCACAAACTACCTAAAATATAGCACATATATTTTAAAATATAAAGAAACGAGGGTGATGGAAAACAAAAGCTTCTTTAACTAGAGCACAAAATGAAACATCCATAATTAAAGATTTTTAAGTTGTAAGATATCATATTAGAACAAATGCAGCAATAATATTGAAGAAAACCAGACTGCAAAATCACACCTGTTATTCCAAGCTTGCAGCACTTCACAGAGACTTTGTTTCTTGGCAATGAGTGACTCAAAGACCGACTGTAGTTGCTGAGGGGTATCTACAGAGGAAGACATGAGCCTTGCTTGCATCTTCTCAATACAGTTCTTAAACTCGCCTTCTTCCATCTACAAGGAACAGAAACATTTCCGGAGACAGAGACCTATACAGACATACCCCAAAATAAACTTCTATTAAGTTAATAATTAACTTTTGAATTTTCTACCAAAGAAAGAAATTACCTCTTTCTGTGCAAAGATATCTTCCATTTTTTCCTCTCTTGTTTTACTAAATGTATCAGTTTTCAAAGATGCAAGTCTTTCATCAATGGCAAGATACACCTGTGAAACTCTAACAATAGAGAGAACATTAAACACTTTAGAAAGGGTGAATCAAATTTTCTATTTCACATAAACAGAAAAAAAAGTTACATGCAAAACGTAATTAAAATAATGTTTTACCTAATTAAGAATTACATTCAGTTTTGCAGAGCAAATAAGACCTAAAAGAATGTACTTCAAAATTTTAAGTTGTTATGTCTAAGAGAGTTTGGCTTCTTTTTTATTATTTTCCCATGAAGTCTACAATTTTCTTTTTGCATACCAAGCATGCATAGCAGACAATTAGAAAAGCTATTTACATTTTCAAAGAAAGTAAAATGAACAAATCTGATACTTTAAAATAGCTGTAAATAAACAAAAAAATGATAAAAGAAACTGAACTTACTTTTGAAAGAAGTCCTTCAGATCCTGAAGAAGGGACACTTTTAATGGAGCCTGACGCTTAATGAATATTTTGGGGAGTGGAACACATACTTCAAGAAGCCGAATGGGAGAATAACTGACAGAAAAAAATACAAGGACCAATAGAAAATGAAAAATAGTTTAATATCTTGAATAGAGCTGTATCATGATGTTCAACTAAATCCTATGAGGCATAAGAGAAAAAGTTTCTATAAAATGGCATTTTAAAACACTCACAAAGATATTAAAGATAATTTTTAGCTCTTACAATAAATATCCTCCCCAATTCTGGAGGGATTTTGTTTCATCTTTCATTACACTGTAGTACCATCATTTATCCCTTGAAGTTATCCTTATCTGCTGTAAAACCAAAAATGATGGCTATAAACCATCCCTATTAATAAGGAAACTAAAATACCTACATCTAATTGTAGGTATTCAGTACCTCTCCAGCACCTGAAGATTTTTCATGAGTCTTTTGTTTCCTTTCCACCTGAGGGTTTATATTGACCAACAAATGCTACAACCTCACTCCCCGGCAAGGCCCTACATGCACAGTTAAAAGCTCTTGCTTAAAAAAGGAAATAAGCTCTAATTAGCAAATATCTCCTGAGGGTCTATTATGTGCCAGACACTGTTTTAGGTGCTGAGGATATAACATTAACAATTCCTGTTCTCATAATTCAGGAAAAACAAGATTCAGGTAACAAATAAAATAAATTCAAGTAACAAAACATATCAGAGGTTCAGTACCATGGAGAAAAATATAGCAAGAAAGAGAAGCAGAGTGCTAGGATGGGAGAGTGTCAGGGCAGGTGAAATGTGAGCAAAGACTTGTAAGAGGCAAGGAAGCAACAAGCAGATATCTGGGAATGAGCAATTCAAAGAGGGAGAACAAGCACAAGGCTCTCAGGCAGGAACCTACTTGACATACCTGAGGCCCAGTAAGGAGGCCAGTGGGGCAGCAGCAGGATGAGTGAAGAGAGAGTAGTAGGAGATAAGAGCAGAGAGGTCCTAGGCAGCCAGAGCAGGTAGACTGAAGGCCAGTAAATGGACTTTGGCTTTTACTCCAGGTGAAACAGACACCCTTTGGAGTGTCTAGAGCAGAGGAGTGGCCTTAGCTGACCGCCCCTTAAAAGAACCACTCTGACTGCTGTGTTGAGAAGAGGCTAAGGCCAAAGGGAGACTGGCTAAGGCTACTACAATAATCCAGGTGAAAGATAACAGAGGCTCAGCCCAAAGTGGTAGTGGTGGAGGTGGTAAAAAGTGCTCAGACTCTGGATATATTTTGAAGGCAGATACCTGAAGGTTTTCTCAAATTATTTAATACCACAATGGCAACTATCAATTCTTTGAATACAGACTTTTAGTTCTAGAAATATGTGATTATCTTTCTGATGGTTAATGTCTTGGCAAACATTCTGACAGACTTTCAGATGCCATCAGATGACAAAACAATGGTTAAGAGTTAAGCCAGGGCCGGACATGGTGACTCACACTTCTAATTTCCACACTTCGAAAGGCCGAGGCAAGATGATCACCTGAGCACAATTCAAGACCAGCCTAGGTAACAATGAGATCCTGTCTCATAATTTTCTAAAATTTTTATATTAAAAATTTTTTTTAAAAAAGAGTGAGGCTGGTAGTAGATTGACCAGGGTTCAAATCATGACTCCATCACTTGAAAGCTCTGTAAGTGTTCAGATCGTAAGCTCTGTAAGTGAGGATAATAACTATTTCGTAGGGTAAAAAGTAAATAAAATAATACTGAAAGTTCTTAATACAGTCTGGTCCTCTGCATTTATAAGTGTAGAAATGGGGAATCCCACAAATTAATTCAATCTAGTAACAAGTGAAAAATGTTAAAAAATTCTTAAGGGATTATGAGATCTGAGATCATGTACAAGATTCCTAGGATTTCTTACCTGAAACACGCCACCATCTGGTTATAGGAGAAATACTGGTGATAATCATGATGGATGGAGTGACCACAGGGCTCAGCGTTGGCTCTGCGAGTATACTGGTGCCCATAAAACCTAAGTTCAAGGTATTTTGCAAATGACATAGACCAGGACTCATTGGAAAGAGCAACAACTGGTGTTACCTGAAATTCAGCAAAAATATTTACCTAATCACATATTGAGAATCTCTTTTTTTAAAATTAACATTTTCTTTTCTTTTTTGTTTTTTTCCTTTTTTTTTTTTTGAGACGGAGTCTCACTCTGTCACCCAGGCTGGAGTGCAGTGGCCGGATCTCAGCTCACTGCAAGCTCTGCCTCCCAGGTTCACGCCATTCTCCTGCCTCAGCCTCCTGAGTAGCTGGGACCATAGGCACCTGCCACCACACCCAGCTAATTTTTTGTATTTTTAGTAGAGATGGGGTTTCACCATGTTAGCCAGGATGGTCTTGATCTCCTGACCTCATGATCCACCCACCTCAGCCTCCCAAAGTGCTGAGATTACAGGTGTGAGCCACCATACCCGGCCAACATTTTCTTTTCTAATACAAATGTAACATATACTGACAGCAGAAAATTGAGAGAAGAATGAAAAGTTCAAATGTGGGTGGAGCTGGTGGTGGTGGAGGAGAGCAGCATCACCAATAAACCCACCAACATCAATATACTAGTATATGTTCACTTTCGATGGATTTTACTACACATACATAACACACACACACATACATATACATATATACATACACACATGGACATGCACACAGCCAGTATATTTGTAAATAAAAACTCCTATAATTAGTTTCATAATCTTTTACTTAGCAATTTATCATGAATATTTGCCCACATAAAATATTCTTGCACAACTTTTCAAATGGCCGCAGAGTATCCTATTAAATGGACATGTATTTAACCAATCCTTATTGATGTGCCTTTAAGACATTACAAGTTTCTCCATACTGAGATGATGTTCTGATGAACATCCTTGTATATACATATTTACAAATATCCACAATTATTCCCTTGGGACAAATTAATAAAGGTGGGAATTGGTAGGTCCAAGGGCATAAACATTTATATGGTCTTTGATAATTTTTGCCACATTATCTTCCAAAACAAGTGCACCAGTGTATACAGTCTCCAACAGTATTTAAGAATAACAATTTCCCCCACTTTCTCACCCAATCCTAGGAATTAGAATTGAAATTTTTGAAATGTAGTCCCATAAAGAAAAATTTTTTAAGAGATTTTACTGGTTTTATCTGTGCTTATTTGACTACTAATGAATAACATTTATTTGTACATGTTTAGTAACCATTTGCATTAAATTGCATTGTCATGTCCTCTGCCCATTTTTCTATTAACATGGCTTACAGAAATTTGATATTACATATATTTATGTTTAGTCATATATATTGTATTTTTCCTTGACACTGGAAGTTTTTCATTTTAGTGTAACAAAACTTACCTTTTCCTTTCTAGCATAAAAAAACACAAGTTTAGGCCGGGCGCGGTGGCTCAAGCCTGTAATCCCAGCACTTTGGGAGGCCGAGACAGGTGGATTGCGAGGTCAGGAGATCGAGACCAACCTAGCTAACACGGCGAAACCCCGTCTCTACTAAAAAATACAAAACACTAGCCGGGCGAGTTGGCGGGCGCCTATAGTCCCAGCTACTTGGGAGGCTGAGGCAGGAGAATGGCGTAAACCCGGGAGGCGGAGCTTGCAGTGAGCTGAGATCCGGCCACTGCACTCCAGCCTGGGCGACAGAGCGAGACTCCGTCTCAAAACAAAAAAAAAAAAAAACAAAAAAAAACCACAAGTTTTTGTTTTAAAATAAAGTACATATAGCAAAGCATGTAAGTCATAAAGATCAAATTTAAGTTATTCATTTACAATGATTGTCAGTCTACCCAGTTAACATATTCTACAACAAACTATTATCAGCTATCTAATAGGAACTAAAGTCTGTAAGAACAAGTATGAAACTAAGACTGAGAATTGCTAGAAATAATTTTATGTCTGTATGTTTGCTGATGCAGGTGCAACTTTGATTTTGCTCTTCTCTACCACTGATTAATGTAGGTCATGCTATTTTATATGTAATTCCCACATGTGCCGTCCAAAAGCACACTTCAAAATAACCCAATTAAGGCTAGGCGCCATGGCTCACGCCTGTAATCCCAACACTTTGGGAGGCTGAGGCGGGCGGATCACCCGAGGTCAGGAGTTTGAGACCAGCCTGGCCAACATAGTGAAACCTTGTCTCTACTAAAAATACAAAAATTAACTGGGCGTAGTGGCGCACACCTGTAGTCCCAGCTACTCCAGAGGCTGAGGCAGGAGAAGAGCTTGAACCTGGAGACAGAGGTTACAGTGAGCTGAGATCACATGACTGTACTCCAGACTGGGCGATAGAGCAAGACTCCGTCTCAAAAAAAAAAAAAAAAAAGAAATAACCCAATTAAGGCAATGAGTTAAATTTGGAACATTTTATCCAGATTGCAAGCAGTCTGGATAAAAATCATATATTTAAAAAAAAAAAAAAAACAATATTGGCACCAAATATTTGCCCCAGAGTTAGAAAAGAAAGGCACAAAGAAAAAATAAAACACGTGTCCTTTTCTCAAGAATGTACATAAAAACCAGTAGAGATCAATTTCAACATGGTCTCATCTGTATGTGGACAGAAATGTTGATATAGGCTCAAATCTGTTATACAAATATCCTAATATACTGCAGTTATTGCTGTCTCCTTCCCTAGAAAACAGAAGTCACTCCGTATTCTTTTTTTTTTTCCTAGGGCCTAGCACAGTATCTGGCACATAAGTGGTGCTAAATGTTTGTTGAATGAACAAACATAATTGAGAACTGTCAAGATACAACCTCAAGATACTTTACTGTACCAGGTACTTGTATTTTATTTAATGACTGATACATTCCTAAGAAGAGATCTTCAAAAAACAAATACTAGATTGAACATACAGCAATGGAAGGTAAAATAACAATGACAAGTAGAGCTCAATGACAAATGACGAATCCAATAAATACAGGAAACCTTGCCCTCAAAAAAAAACTATACAAATAAAGAAATAAATGGCAAATAAAATATAGTAATAGGGTCTATTTACCTGTTTGCAGATTCTACACCAGGAATATGTAAGAATTGTATGTTGATATCCAGGTACTGGAGAATCCAACTCCTTCAGGATTATCTGCACACAGCCTTGGCCATGAACAAAGCGCCGAATATGATGTACCATGGGGGTATCACAGAACATGCTTGGACACTGATAAGAAGGCCTTTGACAAACAAAAGAGCCCTTCTCACATTAAGCATGAAACAGAAATCAGAACCACTGTCAAAGTGCAGCATGACTAGTGGGCAATCTGCACAAGGTACTCATGCTGTTCTGAGCCTGCAGCTGAACATTCTGTCTTCAGCTATAGCATGGTGACGGTTTCCACTTATTAAGCACCTTCTATTTGCCAAACAATTTTAAAACATTTCCTTTTAACTTCTGACAATTCTGGGGATTGTTATTCCCTATAAAGGGGACTAGTAAAGGGCTTTGTCATGTAAGTGGCGAGTGATGATGCTAAGACTTAAACTGAGGTCTAGATGATTCCAACATTTTACCTCTCATTTGAATCACTGTAAAAAACAGGTATCTGAAAAATGTCGAGGGTAGGGTAATTAGATGGGCAGAGATATGAGGAATGTTCTGGATAAGAGATCTCAGTTTAAATATGAAATAGATTACTTCTTTGAATTATATACTCTGATATGCACTATGAAAGTGAGGATCATGTAACAGTCACCTGACATCCAACTCATGTTTACGTTTTAGGTTGAAATTTTCAGCGTCAAAAATGTGTAATGAAACAGAAGGAAGAAATATGTTCTTACCTGAAACAGTATCTCTCTAAAAATATTCCTAATGTAAGATCATTCTTTCCATAAAATTCCATTGTTACAATCCTAAAAGAAGAAATCACCTCTTAGAAACATAAGAATTACCATGCACCAAAGACATTTCATGAGACCACAAATTATAATTACCTATTAAATGCATGATACTTTCAATGAAGTATTAAAGCAGGTAATGTTCTTTGTTGTTATGAAACAGGTTTTAGCTCATCCAATAAAACAAGTTTAGACTTGCCACACTATAGCAATTTTTTCACTCCCAATCCACTAGTATCTTATGAAACTAATGAGGATGCATAAATTATAATATTAATTGAGTAAAACTGATTTGAGTTAAGAAGAGGTAAAGGTTTCCTTACAAAGGCTTAAGCCCTGTCAACACAAGGCGGGACTCCTGTCTCCTACTCTCTTGACCATGCCTTTACTGAGCATAGAAAACAGCAGTTCTTGCTAAAGTGCCAGTTCCTTTTTATCTAACCTATAAATGCTCACAAGACAGTCTGGCTATATAACTGCTGAAATCCACATCTTATTCAAGCCTTGACCTATAAACTCCAGAGAAAATTCCTATGGGCTCTGCCAGCCCCAAGTCTGCCTGCTGAAGCTATACTACTGGAAGAAAACATGAGCTCACTGTTGGAAATAAGTGTTTCCGGTATCCAAAATTAAAACACAGAATATGTTTTGACATGGAAACAGTGCCCCCAAAAAGGCAGTTATGTTCCACAGTACTTTTAAAACTAAAGGTGAACTACGTAATGTAAGGCTGTGTACATCTGTGTGAGGTTTTCATGACAGGAATCTGAAACAAATAATTTAAAACATAAAATATACTTCAGTTTTTATCAATCTACTTAAAATTAAGTTTTAGACTAAAACCCATTAATAATGCAAAAGGTTGACTGCTTTTATAAAAATTATGCCTGAAGGAAACCTGCCTAAATTGTACATACTATCATCAAAATGCTTGTAAACAAGCTTTTGTGTGTCAACTTTCTCGCCTTTTTAAGTACAGGTTGGGCATCCCTAATCTGAAAATCCAAAATCCAAAATGCTCCAAAATCTGAAACTTTTTGAGCCCTGACATGACACCACAAGTGGGAAATTCCACAACTGAAACCTTTGTTTTCTGATGGTTCAATGTATACAAATTTTGTTTTATACATAAAATTATTACAAATCTTGTATAAAATTAACTTCAGGCTACGTGTACAAAGTGTGTATGAAACATAAATGAATTTCATGTTTAGACTTGGGTCCCATCCCCAAGATATCGCATTAAGTATATGCAAATATTTCCAAATTTGAAAAAATATTAAATCCAAAACACTTCTGGTCCCAAGCATTTCAGAAAGGGAAAGTCAACCAATACAAATTTCTCTTCTATCCCTCACATTTTTTTCACTCTTAATGTACTCTCATTTACTTCTCATGAACAAACATGTATTTTCACATTTACTTCACAAGTTTAAAAGTTCTATCAATTCACATATGACCATGTACCTAAATACAGGTCCTAATGACTGTTTTGTTTTTGTTTTTGTTTTTAATTGCTGGAATTCTGTTTTTAAGTGGAATAGTGTAAGGTGAAAAAAATCCTACCAAGGACTGACACAGGCACTAGGAGCATTGCTGGACTGGGCAGAAGAGCTGCTGAAGAGCACACAAAGTCTCTGGTGGTTAATGGGATTCAGACAGTCCACCTAAATTTAAAAGAAGTAATGAATGGATGAGCAAGCGACTGCAACCACATTCAACCCCACTGCACCAAATACACTCCACTCTATTTGTAAAGCCTCCAATTATCACTGTAGGGGCTCTGGTCAAGACTTACAACTATAGGAAACTAAATAAAAGGAAGAAGGGCAGTTGGTTTTTGAGAAAAGACAACCCAAAAAGTTTAAGTTAAACTTAAAAGCACAAAATGATGTCTAGATAGCTTGTTTTCTTAACTTACTCTTTAATTTACAAAACTGCACTAAATTATTTTAGAAGAAAAATTAAATATATTCATATTTAACAATCTGAACTGATGGGATATAATAACATCAATCTGAGACACCCAGAAATCTAAATTCTAAGGTGTATATTTATCTATGCTTATGCCTGTTTTTGATCATTACAAAGGGAAAACCAGCTCTCTGTTAAAATTGAAATAGTATAGGAGCATATGAAGAAGTTCATAAAACACACAAAACCTCTCCTCCTATGATTCTCCTCTACCACTGAAGCTGAGCAGTTTGACTCTGTGGTTTTAAAATATCTATTCTTTTTGCTAGTTTACACACCTGTCCCACATACACACATCACTTCCTACCTAAGTACACACAGGGGGTTTTGTTTTTATAAATATGGAATAATGCAAAACATATTAAAATATAACTTGCTTTTTAACACTTCAAATATATTATGGTCTTTATCCAAGTCATTAAATGACTTGAGGTCTTGCTCATCATTAAACCGTTTCAATAAACATCTTTGTACATATATTCTTACAAAATGAAAGCACCCTTATATAAGCACACTTAATTATTTCTGCAGGATAGATTATAAAAAGTTGGAGTCCTGGGTCAAAGGCATATACATGTATGTGTAAATTAATAAGAGACTTTCCTATCACTTTCTATAAATTTGTATAAATTTATACAAATGTACATACACATACATTGGTATAAGCTTACATAAAATTTATGAAAGGTGTTTTTCCATGCCATCATTAACCATGGGTCTTTTATCACTTTCCTTTTTGCCAGTCTCACAAATAAAAAATTATTTAGCACCACTATTATTTAGCACTTCCTTGACTACTAGTGAAATTGAACATATATTATTTAGCACTTCGTTGACTACTGGTGAAATTGGACATCTTTTCGTTTTATTAAACAATTGCATTTCCTCATCTAGCAATGGATTTGTTAATTAGTTTTACTGCTACTATTATCAATAATAGATCTATAAACCTTCCTTAATTTGCTCTCAATTTATGCCTAGAAAGAAAAAGGTCACTGTCATAGTTAAATAACAAGGTAAAATGTTTTATGTTAAAGAAAAAAAATAGATCTAACTTTTTTTAGAAAACAAATCTATTTCCTGCTAACTTTTTTTAAAAAAACACATCTATTTCCTACAATAAGTTTCCATCTCTCACTCCCTGACACTAGGATCCAGGATTATCATACTACATCCAAGTCATGTTGTCAGAAATTTTAAGGAGCTCCATCACACTTCCCTTTACTTCAAGGATCTGCCTAGCTTACTATAAGCTCATCTTAAAACCCTGAAACCCAGTTTCATTACAATTCTGCTTCATACGTATTAAAGTAACACATAAGCCAGCAGACTCAAGACAAAAACAAAAATAGCATAGGAGAAGAAATACTTCACAAATCTGCATGCAGTCTGCCAAACTGATTTTTTAGCCTGCCTTAGTGGAGTCATTCAACACATCCTAATGTACAGGAGCATCAAAAAGTGGTCTGGCTCACCTTTGTTGACCACACAGCATCACTCGGAATAAGCCCTCTCTCTTCATCACCCTCATTTTTGCTTCCTGATTTGCCACTTGAAGTACTTGATGCATCCTTTGAATGAGCAAAAGGGTCTGAATTTTTGGGCTGAATTCTTCCTCCTCTGGCTCGATAATCGGCCAGCATTCTACTCAAGCTCTGGCTATCGCCCAGATGTTCAGCAATTCTAGTGCTCACTAGCTCATGTGAGGGTAAGACTTGAATACACTTGGCCTGAATACTTCCGTTCATGCCCTGAAGTCCAGAGAGATCCCTGAGCAGCTGTTTCTTCCTCCTGTTCTCCATTTCTTTGAATTCTTTATTGAGGAGAGGAGACCAGTAAACCTGCTCTGCAAAATAATCTCGGGTAGAGCATCTCATCCCCTTTTCAGTTAAAAGAAAGGGTTCTCGGAATGTGATTACTGGGGAGATACAGAGGATCACATCTTTCAATTCCTGCTTAAAGGCCAAAGAATAAGTCTTTCGTTTATCTTCAGAGGAGGTGACTTCCTCAGTAACATATAATCCAGTGTCATCCTGTAGAGGGTCTCTAAAGGCTCTTATCTGGCTTTTGGGATCCTGCAGCACAACTGTTTGCTGCAAACTCTCTGGCTGCTCGCTGCCTAAAGCATCTTGTTGGTCATCCACAGGGACTGGCAACAACGATTCCGGTACAGGTGGAAAGAAAGCACAAGCGAGACCCGCCGGGCAAGTTGTTGTGCTATGTTCCTGATGCTTCACAGAGGCAACAGCCTGTGGAACATTTTTATTTTCCTGCTCCCCCTTCTCAAACACAATCCTTGATTCCAGCAAACTGCTATCATCACAGGGCAGAGACTCAGGAGGGACGTCAGGATCCCAGGGGAGGGAACCTCCACCATACTGCTCTTGGACAGCCCCCTCATGCCCTCGTCCCTCAATCAGGGAATGGAATGAAGGGTTTTGCATTAACGTGGGAGGCATAGCAAATTCATCCATGAGAAAGGAGATTTCTAGTTGAGAATGATAAGCAACACAGATCATAAATATTAGGATCTCCTTAACTCGAGCCAGCTCATAATCAGAGCCTCCTCTCAGCTTGATTGTACAGCCTAGGTGCTGTGGACAACCTTCAAAAAACATCAGCGTCTTGGTTTGCTCTACAAATAAAAACAAACAAAAAGTTAGGATGGTGGAGGTGGCAATCCAGAAGTCCAAATAGAATTAATTCACTCTCTTAACATCTGTAAAAGAAAAACTCTTACATGAATAAGACCGCAGTTGCCTATCCTCACCTACTATTAATAGATATTTCCTAGTAAGTAAACATTGTAGTAGTGATAAGTTAACTCTTTTCCTCAGGTCAACCTATGCTAAAGATCACTCACCATTAGGTAACTGAAATATCTGCATATAAAATTTGTGACAAGTGCCCAGGTGTGGTTTCGTAAGCAGCTGGTCCATCGACATCACTAAATCACCTTGGGTCATTCGACTGATTCGTTCCAAGACTTGCTACAAAACACAAAAACATTATATTACAAAACTAGAGAAGAATAAAAATATTTGTAAATTTAATCTGGAAAAGTGATGGAAAAATTAAAAAATAACATTCACAATAAATTTCCTTTTTAATAAATATATGATGAATTTTTTTATTCCGGATTCTTCTATGTTTAGTTGCTTAGTAATCAATATGTGCCCACTGAAACCTTACTCATATTAATAACATTATCAAAATGCATTTAAGCATCATGGATTACCACAAGATGCTATGAGGAGAAAAAACAACTTCCTAGAATTGGCCCCTATTCTGCAGAAGGTAAACTTTCGAAGGGAGAGAACATTTTCTGCTTGAGCAATTCTCCAACGAAAACGAAGGATCAACAAATACCTAGTGATTAACTAATGTCCATTTCACTTTTGGTCTTGTAGACATCAATAATAGGCATTACATAATCAATTACACTTTCTTCCAGTCTGAGATTCTCAGTCTTAATGAAATAGGTGCCGTATCTTCTGTCCCACTTTCAATACGTATGGAACAGCAAAGACTAAGATTCTTGTATACCTACCATACGAACATGTAAATTTAAAAGCTGCAATTTTTTAAAATAAATAGAAAAATAAAAACACTCACCGATTTTACATTAATGACCAAAGTAATACCATGTTCCAATAACATGTCCTGGGCAATCCGAGACACTGTTTTCTCAACTAGAACCAAGGTGGGTCGAACATCAACTATTCGCTGAACATAATTCTTCAAGAATTCTCTTTCCTAAGTAAGATAAATCAGAAATATCACACCTGGTAAAACGCAATATCTGGGCATATTAAAATATCGAGATAGCTTCACTATTATTATCAATCTTAGCCTAAATTTTCTTCATCCACAAGTAAGTCTGTAAGCAAATTAATTCAAACAAAGTAAGAATCTCATTCGTCATTCTAAACTTGATTATGCTGACAAGAGTTTCAGAAGAAATTCCATTCTCCAACTAATTTTCCTTGAAAGCTTTTCAATTCTTAATTTAAAAGCCAAGAATGCAATTAGCTAGTTCAGAGGTTAAAAAAGCAAGAACAACAAAAAAACCTAACCTCAAAACTCCCAAAATAAGAGCCATTTCTAAGTTTTTTGTTTTTTGTTTTTTTTACGAGACGGGGTCTCATTCTGTCACCCAGGTTGGAGTGCAAAGGTGCCATCATAGCTTACTGTGACCTCAAAGTCCTGGGCTCAAGCAATCCTCCTGCTTCACTCTTCTAGGACTACAGGCACATATCACAATGCCTGGCTAATATTTTCTATTTTTTTTGTAGAGACAGGGTCTCACTATGTTACCCAGGCTGGTCTTGAACTCCTGGCCTCAAGCAATCCTCCTGCCTTTAGCTCCAAAAGTGTAATGACAAGTGTCAGCCACTGTGCCCAGCCCTAAGTGGTTTTAATATGGTTATGAATTCTCTCCTCTACATTCTGAAACCAAAATGAGTTATCTCTTTTTCTGGATATCTGAATAAATAACTCTTTAACAGATGCTACTTCAGCAACTTCCTAATTCCAATTTCCCAACAGATCATATAATACCTAGAACAGCCACAGTTAAAGATCTCAAACATAATGCTAATATAATTTTATCACAAAGGTTTAATTTCAAAAGAAATGAATATTGTGGCTGGGTATGGTGGCTCACGCCCATAATCCCAGCACTTTGGGAGGCCGAGGCGGGCGGATCACCTGACGTCTGGAAGTTCAAGACCAGCCTGGCCAACACAATGAAACCCCATCTCTACTAAAAAATACAAAAATTAGCCGGGCGTGGTGACAGGCACCTGTAATCCCAGCTACTTGAGAGGCTGAGGCAGGAAAATAGCTTGAACCCAGGAGGCGGAGGTTTCAGTGAGCCAAGATTGCGGCATTGCACTCCAGCCTAGAGGACAAGAGCAAGACTTCATTTCAAAAAAAAGAAAAAATAAGAAAGAAATGAATACTGTAAATAACAACCAGAGTTAAAACAATACAACTCACTAATTGCTTCATAATATTTCTGGGCTCCAGATGGGAGACAACTAAAGATGAGCATGTTCGCCACTCCTACTCCATGTGCCCAAAGAGTTTTCTGAGCAAGACTGTATTCACGTCCCTTACCACCCACAATGGATGGGCCTACTCACTGCAGTAAACTTGCCCTATTATGAAGTATATTGCTTCTTGCCTTTGTTTTACTGATACTATTTATTTCAAATTCTCCTATTATTAACAAAATGGATTTTTTTCCTAAAATGTGTTAATTTCCTACTCTACTTACTAACTTGAAATTTAACAGCATTTAAAATAATTTTATTTGTGCAGCTCTAATAAAGTACAATCAGAATCCGTTTTTTTGTTTTTTTTTTTTAAGTTTCTGCCTGTGGTAGTACAAATAACTTTCCTTCCAGTTCCAATTCTAATCAACTATCATGACTACTCATGAAATACCATGTCAAAAAGGAGGCCTTGTCCAAGCTCAGCAAGGAAAGAGTATCAGAAAGTAGGCCATAAGCACAGCAGTGGTGAACCAAGAGATCTAGTAGACCTGGCCTTGTAAAGAAAGTACAAAGTCACAGGCTAATTATCTCCTTGACCTTTGTTTCTCATCCTCCTTTTTCTGAATATCTATCTTTCAGCTTCTTCTCTGATTCGTTATTCCACATCAGATAAAAAAACTCAAATGAGCTGGTACTTTCTATCAATTCAGAAAAAGCTCAAATCAGCTGATATTTTCTATCAATTTAAACTAAGAAGTTTAAGTAGGGCAGGAGTTAAAGGTATAATAAAAACTATGTTTGAAAGTTTTGATGAACAAGATGCTTTGTTAGTGAGTTAAACCATGTTTCCTAAGTACAACCCCCCAGAGCATACCTCTCTAACAAAAAATCTTTAGTCTATTAACCTGATTGTAAAAATAGAGTAAATAATGTGAATAAATTTAGCTACAACTTTAAGTAAACAAACACCTGTAGATTACAATTAACCTAGTTCATCAATTCCAAGACATAAAATTTTACGAATGTTAACATCTCTGCAACCAGGATGCATCTCAGTCAAAGCAATTCTGATCTGATCATGTGAAAGTCTTCTGCTGACAATCTTCTGTGGAATCAACAAAACCTCCAGCATCAAATTATCTTAGGTTCCATGAACATAATTATTGTATTTCCCTTTATTTCTTTAGAGTTCTCTACTAAAATGTCTAGTCAAAACCCATCATTTTTACTGATGGCACAGCTGAATTCCAAAGAGAAAACAGCCCCAGCTCACAGAGTTCTTAAGTAATACAGCAGAGTTTTATAAAGCACTGTCCCTTTTACTACAACTCAGTTTCTCTTATTGTTACCTATGAAATTAGGACAAAAGTGATTGCTCCTACCACTCTTGAAAAAATGTATTTACCTAGGAATTTTCAAGTAATACTTTTCCTAAATGTTTCTGGAACCCAATATAAGTGTTTCCACTGTAATATAATATACACATTCCTAAAAACCTTCCATTTTGAATAACCACAAAACAAAATTAACAGCATTTATGGCAGAAAAGGAGGTGGGGCAGAAAACTTAAAACCTATGCAACTTTATATCTTCAGCACTAACAAAAATAATAACTGGTACCTTAAGAGGAATCACGGAGAGCCTAGGCAGAGAGCTTCGTATGGCATGAGGCTGCCTCAAGTGAAATTAAATGCACAAAAACTATTGCAATGCTACTACTGGAAATGGAGCTCTGAGCAGTAAAGCTACCAAGAACCAGAGATGTGGGTGTACCTCCCTGGGGAAAGGGCCCTGCAAGTAAAAGCTCACTTTTACTTTCTTAAAATAGAGCTGGAAGGGTTTCTGCCTGTGTAGCAGCTGAGCTGAGACTGTTTTCCTTTCCGGCTGAGGGTTATAACCTACTGCAGCTCTTCGGGGCCTCCTTGCTTAGGAAAAACCACTTAGAAACCAACACAACTTCCATCTGACATTATTCTGTTTGCCAACTACATATAAGCTAACTGGTGTTCTAGAAATGTGTTTTAGTAGCATAAACTGTATCACAAACCAGAGATTCCATTAGAAATCTGGTAAGTTCAAGAAATTCTCACAGTCTGATTTACTGTGAGAATTAAATACTTAATCCAAACTAGTATTTGGATTAAGTGGGAAAGGGAAACCAGTATTTGGATTTTCACCTTTTCTTCCTCATATTCTTGAACAGTTACATGTTACCTTTAACACTTTGAAACTTTAAAAATAATGAGTGACAGAGGTTTTGGTAAGCTATCAAGTTTGCCTATCCAATTTAATCAGTTAGAATTAAGTCAAAATCATTAAGAATTTATAAGCATCATGATACACAAACATCCCTCCAAATTATTATTTTCGGTAGTAAATTCTTACCTGAAGCACAATAGGATCAATGCAAGTAAACTTAGTTTCTTCTCTGTAGAGATACTCAATGGAACACTTTAACAGAAGAATTTTGGGGTTTTTAATACAAGAATTCATCTACAAAAAAAGAACAGTTTGTTAAAGTTTTTAAAGGTTTGCATTTTACAGCCCTCCTTTAATTATAACTTTAAATCTATATTGTTCATAATTCCTACTAACTTAACGTATCTCATATTAGTATTAAAATACTCTCATTTAGTTCTTTTATGGTATTAAATTTTTTCAAAGCAAATAATATGTTCAGAACAACGCAAAATTCTTCAAAAATTGGCTTTGCTTTCTGAATACTACTTTAATCTTCTATTCTCTTAACTTTTTTTTTTCATTTCTGATGTTGTAAGAAGAGACATCATGCCCTCAGTGTGCACGGAGGGAGCAGTATTTAATAACGGGTTACTTCACAAACTCCAAGAAATAAGCAACTTTAAAAGCATATTTCAGTCTTTCTAAAATTCAAGAGGAGAAGAGGGAGAAAAGAATTAAAATGCCTCCTGAACATATTTCTAACAGAAAACATTTCCAGTCATTAAGGCAGCAAGCTAAAATAGGTAACATGAAGTTCAAAAAGAAAATGTGAAAGCATCTCAAGAAGCAGAGACTCAAATAATATACCCTAACTTTACAGCCACAGGCAGAATAGCAATTGAGGTTTCAGGCTGACCAAGTTTATGGACCCCAAACAGCAAACAGTTCCAAAAACAGTGACTCACTAGCTGGGAAACTCAATTCAGGACACTTTGTAGCAAGTACAAATCAAAGACTATCTCTAATCAGTGGGACAAGTCAGTCATTCATGCATATGTTTCCACCACACCTACATACAAATTTTCTTCACTTTGAGAAGGCATAACATATTTACCTCTTAATTCAACAAATATCATTTAATTTGGTTTAAAGTTCTCCTTTAAAGGGTAATGTGTGGTTTTAGTAAGACTCTATGTAGAAATGCTGACTAATGTGGAATTATTGCAATAAAATATGCACTAAGTAAACAATTGAAGCCAAGCATATTTTTATTTATCTATGGTCACTAACAATTTTCATGAATCTTTTTTTTTGTTGTTGTTTTTTTGGAGACAGAGTCTCGCTCTGTCACCCAGGCTGGAGTGCAATGGCATGATCTCAGCTGACTGCAACCTTCACCTCCCGCGTTCAAGCGATTCTTCTGCCTCAGCCTCCCAAGTAGCTGAGACTACAGGCACACGCCACTATGCCTGGCTAATTTTTTTGTATTTTTAGTGGAGATGGGGTTTCACCCTATTGGCCAGGCTGGTCTCAAACTCCTGACCTTGTGATCCACCTGCCTCAGCCTGCCAAAGTGCTGGGATTACACGCTCGGCCTAGTGCCTACTTTAAATACGGTACCACCATTTCCCTAACATCCATACACTCCCATTGCCCTTAACTTACTGAATGAGAATTTCTAAGGGTTAGGCTGGGAATAGACATTTTTAAAAGGTCCACATGTGATTTCAATGTATGTACACTACACTTTGAGAATCAAAAGACTTCAGAATGAAGTTCAAGACCTTTAATGAGATATAAAGCCCTTGCCTGTTTCCTCCGGCTTCATTTATATTGCCCATATTACACCTTAGGAGCTCAGAGTCTCCTTAATACCCCAGGTTATCTCACTCCACTCCTTTGTGCTAGTGCTACAAAGACATAAGGTGAGAAAGATAACAGAAGAAAACTGACAGCTCTGTAGCCTAGCACTAGAAGAGCTATCAGCTTTAGAATGCTAAGCCTCTGGAAGGACTTCAGCCTACTAAAGAAACCCTGTCTCCCTACAATGTAATGGGATCAGGAGATAAATAATGCTAGTATCTTATCATTCTGTTGATCTAGAAGCCTGATCCTCCCCACTTCCTCCTTCTGTCTGGTGAATTCCCATTATTCAAATTCCAATCCATTCATCCTCAGCTCTGGGAAATCTTCCCCGAACCTACCAAATTTCACCCCTATGGCAGACACAGCAGCCTTTCATTGTCCATTGTCCATTTCTTCCATGACTAAGGTGCCCCAACTTGTAACCTAAGCACACAGCCATGGTTTGCTGAACTTCACTGCTGAACTGAATCACATTACCTTTTTATGTGCAATGTTCTTGGTACAAACAAAGCCATTGACAACCACAGAATCAAACTTCTTTCCACCTGGGATCTAATGGAACAATTAAGAAAACAATAAAATTCAATAATAACATGCTTAGAATCTAGTCAGATGTATGCTATTATTTCTTTCCATTTTTTTTTTTAACTATTGTGTAATCAAATAAGAACAAAAAATTTCAGGAAATAATTGTTCCTTTCAACCAATGATCAACGGCATCTCTGCATGACTCTGTTTTCCCATCCCGTTCTCTAATGTACTATACTAGGACTCTAACGTACTCACTGACTGAATAAACTAGCACCATGTGGCAGTTAACACTACTGTTTAAGTTAAATATCACAGGGAAAAAGCACACACAGGACTTCATTACTATCTAAATCAGAGGTGTCCAGTCTTTTGACTTCCCTGGGCCTCATTGGAAAATGAATTGTATTGGGCCACACATAAAATACACTAACAACAGTAGATGAGCTTAAAAAAAAAAATTACAAAAAATGTCATAATGTTTTAAGAAAGTTTATGAATTGGTGTTGGGCCGGATTCAAAGCACTCTTGGGCAGCATGCAGCCCACAGGCCACGAGTTGGACAAGCTTGATCTAAATAAAGCAAATTACCCACTGCTTTTCCTCAGAACAGTGATCGTAATCTGTGAGAATAGGGTTTCTCATAGCTGACGTGTCAAGAAGAGGAAGCAAGTAAGGAAGAACCTGTATCGGTTTGAGTTCCCAACCCATCTCCGATATAACTCATCCTTTCCATTCACCTCTCACTTCCTATGCGTGGCTTCCATGATTCCTAAGTGCACTGCTAACAAACAAAGCAGACAGCAAAACCTCCTACTCTTCATCTAGCAACCCTCAGGGTAATGACTCTTTTTTAGATTACCATTAAGAGAAAAATTATAATCAGTCCTGCCTCATCACTTCCTAGTATTAGTAAAACATTAGCAGAGCTCACTTTTTTGATGTGGACAAACTGACGGATATCCATGTCATCATCCTGGTTCTTGACATCAGGTCGGACTGTCTGAACAACCTGGCAGACCAATGACACAATGATGTCCCTCCAAGATGATGACAGTGAGTCACTATGGAGCAACTGCTGGAGTAGCGCCATCATGTGGTTATGATTAGCTGAACTATAAAAATATTATAAGAAAAAAGTTTGCATAGTTAATACTGCCAGAGACAATAATTCTGATGATAAAACAGTCTACAAAGAAATAAACATTTCAATTATGGTTCACAGATAAGATTTTCTAGGTCAATATCATTCTTTCATTATATCTGTACCTTAAGGATTTTGCATATAAATGAAATCTGAATATCTTCCACTAAGAAGTTCCCTGCAATTGACTGAAATGAAATTTTAACACGTAAAATGGGGACAAACAAGCAGAGTTTGGGGCTCTTGGTTTTTCTGTCTTTTTCTCTGAGACAAAGTCTTGCTCTGTTGCCTAGGCTGGAGTATAGTGGCGTGATCTCAGCTCACTGCAACCTCCACCTCTTGAGTTCAAGCAATCCTCCTATCTCAGTTTCCCGAGTAGTTATGATTACAGACCCACACCACCACGCCTGGCTAATTTTTGTATTATTAGTAGAGACGGGGTTTTGCCATGTTGGCCAGGCTGGTCTCGACCTTCTGACCTTGTGATCCTCCCGCCTCGCCCTCCCAAAGTGCTGGGATTACAGGCATGAGCTGCCGCACCCTAGTCGGGGCTCTTGGTTTTATAAGAAATGTAATCACAAGTCAAAATAGGCTTTATTTCCTAAGTAATCTTAGTATTTTTTACTTTCTAAGGAAAAAGAAAAATACCTCCCTTTTTAAGAGGAATGATGCATATGCTTATCAAGTCACTGAAGATAATAAAAGTGAAAAATTAAAATTTAAAATTTCATTGCCTTACAGCAACCTCTCCATGGCTTGTTTTTCCCCATTCTCCTCCCTCAGGAGCTCCAGGTTGTTATGATGCCAGCCCAAAGGTGTGAAAGGCAGCTCTTTGGATTTTTCCTCTACTCGACGATTAAATAAGGATTCTAAGTACAATATAAAATAAGAAGTTATTACTTCATTGTCCTGTTTTATAACACCTACTCATGTATTTAGAAATGGCCCTTTCTCTTTATAAATGTTTTAAGTTAGCCAACATAAATTATTGGCATAAAAAGGCAAGAACATGCAATAAACATATAAAAAATGCATAAGAAAATACATACAAATACGTAAAATACGCTAAAAATACAGAAATGCAAGAATTAAGAAGAGCAGTAATTGGCAACCACCAAAATCAGAAACAGAACTGTGAAAATCAAACGTACGTAACTAAAACTCTCAAGCCAATAATTATAAGCACAGCTTCTGAAAAGCAAATAAAATGAAACTTTTGCTTCTCTTTTTAATTTTTAAAAAGGAGGGTGTTAATATCCCCTTTAAAATCACAAACTGGGCCGGGCGTGGTGGCTCACGCCTGTAATTCCAACACTTTGGGAGGCCGAGGTGGGGAGATCGCCTGAGGTCAGGAGTTTGAGACCAGTCTGGCCAACATGGCCAAACCCCATCTCTACTAAAAGCACAAAAATTAGCTGGGTGTGGTGGTACATGCCTGCAATCCCAGCTACAAGGGAGGCTGAGGCAGGAGAATCACCTGAACCTAGGAGGAAGAGATTGCAGTGAGCCAAGGTCACGCCACTGCCCAGCCTGAGTGACAGAGCGAGACTCCATCTCAAAAATAGAAAGAAAAAAAAAATCACAAACTGAAAAGTGCATTCAACAGAAATTTAAATGCTGGCAGAACACATGATAGCGTGGGTGATGAATTTTCAAGAAAGAAGCTCAGCTCAGATATCCTAAAACAACAGATGACAGTGTAGAAAGTCTATTCAGACAATCCTCAATAGTGTTTCTCTTTCAATATTGGCACAGAGGTTTTTTAACAAAATTTTAGCAAGACAGACTCAAAAACATAAATATTAAAACATAATAAATAGCATTTATGTAGAATTTGTGTAAAATCTTTAAATTTTTTAAAGATGAGTGAAAACAGATCAAGACAAAAAATTAATAATAAATGCTTAACGAAAAAAATATGTTCACTAAATAACTGTTGAATAATCTGACCAAATAAGTGGAAAGAAAAGAAGTAGGAAATGCTTACAAAAATTCTCTAACCTGTCCCCTCTTAAAAGCAAAACAAACAAAAAAACTTCTACCAAACAGCCCAGCAGATTACACAGTAAAGTATATGTCCATGACACGTGAAATACAAGAACTGCGCATTTCAATTACATAAAGGGCCACTCTGTAAACTTCTAGCTGAATCAGATGCTTGGAGGTGAATTTAGAAGCACTGTCAAGCTATCAGATAAGCTGCAGTGGCCTCCTTGTACCAGCTTGCCTTCTCTCTTTGATTTGAAACCCTGGGAGCCAAGAAGGAAGGGAAATTTTCTCCCATTATCTGAGGTCTAACCAGTGGAGTACTATGGACCAATTAAGAATGTCTTTACTCTAGGAAGCTAAGCTAACTGGCGAAGGAATAGGAGAAGGCTAATACTTTTCTATTCTCCTTTTGTGTCCAAAAGAAATTTATCAGCAGAATTAGTTCTTTATCCTCTCCTGCCTACTTCTCTTCCTCACTCCACAGGACAAGCAGCATCCTTAACTGGAGATCTGCCTGTGGGCTTTTTGACAAATTTGACAATCCTTGATGAGATGTATATCAATACTTAATATTATATTCACAATATAGTTAAGTGTAAACTATGTCTTTAAAAGAATTAAGTTCAAATTCTACTTAAAAGTTTTAAACAATTACTTTTCACATCAGAGACCTCCTTCTTGCAAACCAAGTCCAAGTTTACATTCTTGGTTCTCAACACTCTCAAAATCACTATACATATTAAAAATTGTGTTCCCATACTACCATAATCAAATATATTTTCAGCACCTTCTCTGTGCCAATCAAAGTGCTAAGCCCTAAGTATGTCCTCATGAACAAAAGAGACACCATTCCACATACAGCTTTTTATAAAATTACCTTTGATGAAAGCGTCACTTATTGAGAGCTGTTGTCCTCCAGTGTCGGAAATCAAATACTCTGCATACCAGGGAGACAACAGAGAGGAGGAAGGAAAGGAGAGACATATGACTATAATATGTCAGCATAATTATATAGCAAAAACACCCACACACAAAATATTACTCATACTAAACCCATCACTGCCCAGCAAATTCAAGAAAGTTTTGGGTCAAAATGCCTCTTGATACTTGTTCTATGCACTTCATACCAAACTTAAGCAGACTTGCATTAATAACGCAATAGAGCCGTGAAACAATTCTCCTTAATTCAAATGTCAGATAGAGAAACGTTTTTCTCTTACCAAAACCAACCGGTTTATGAACATTAAGATCTTCAGATACTTGTACGACCATCTTAAAGCATTACAGTTCTTTTCACATGTAACTTGATGATTTAACAAATAATCACTTTGCCTATGCACAAAGTAGTTCACAGAGAACCCACCTGATAAAACAATACAAACTTTTTTAAAATTTCAGAATATAAGCTATAAAACAAATTAATACAGAAGTGACATTGGCAGGAAAAAAGATAAAACTCATCAGTATTTGTACTAGTTCCAAATAAGCATTTTTGTTTTTCAAAAATTATACCAAACACTGCCGAATTTTTGCTAGACATTAACTGAACACATTCTGAAGGCTTTTAATAAATAAAAAAGTTTTCTTACTAGTGAAACTTACTCTTTACTTCCCCATGAACTTTCTCTAGGTCTGTGACCCAGCATAGCTTAAATGGGGTTCTTTCCACTATGCAAATTAAAACACGATACATGTTAACTCCTTTAAGGTAAAGGTTCTCCACAAAATTTTCTCCAAGTTCATTTATAAACAACTGGGCTTTAAAAGTTACTATGTTTATAAGCCAATATGCTTATCCTTACAACCAGGAAACAAAGAAAGTATTTTATTTAGAAAGTTCAAGTGCACTATGCCAAATACAATAAAATCGAGCTTATGGACAAGACAGATGTTATACTTTATTTCTACTCTTCCCTTACAGAAATGACTAACACCAAATTCTCTCAGTTCAATTAATGTACTGTTCTTTACCAGCCTTCTGACACTAAAGCTTAATTGTATCTATGAGACTCCAGAAATGGTGGATTTTCCCCATTTAGTTATGAAAAAAATTAAGCCTACAGAAAATGCTGCATACCATCCACCTGAGTTCAACAATTGTTAAGGATTTGCCATATATGTGTATGTTTCTTCCCTCCAATTATTCAAAGTTACACACATCATGACACTTTACCACTAGGACATCAGCACAACTCTCATAAAAATAAGGGTATTCTTCTCTACAGCACAGTATTATTTACATATTTGAGAAAGTTAACAATGTCTTAATAGCACAGAATTAGCCCATACTCAAGTTTATCCAACTGTCCCCAAAATGTTTTCTAATCAACAGTTTTTTTTTCAAGCCTCGATGCAATCAAGTTCACACATGGCATTTGGTTCCTGTATCTCTTCATTCTCTTTTAATCTAGAACAGATCTCCTGTCTTTTTTCCTTTTCATAAAATGAACTTTAAAAGAACCCAGGTTATTGTTCTGTGGGATGTCCCACATTCTGAGTACAATCGTTTTCTCATGGTGTGTTTAACTTGCTCCTCTATCCCATGTTTTCCTGTGCACAGAAAACTGCATCTAGAGGTTTACAGAAGCCATGGTTTTCACCTTCTTCTCTAGGTTCTACTTGCTAACTTTCCAAGAATAGTTCAAAATCCTGCTTGCAACACACAGTAAAATATATTTTAATTGTACCATTCCCTAAGACTAATAATGAAAAATTAAGTTTGAAAATAGGGTTTTGTCACTTTAGAAAGCATAAGTAGTATTTTTTAAAGTACAGATATTTCAACCAATTTTATAAATCCAATTTTCCTCAGCCTTAAACAATATAGGACAATCCATAAGAAAATATTTAATAAGTACTACCTTTAATTTCAATGTAAAGATTTAAAAAAATTCCCATTTGTTTTTATACAAAGGGAATGAAAACCAGAGGCAGAAGAATTCTATTATTCTTTCACATAACTACCAGTCTCCCTGGAAATCTTTATTTTCTGGTAATCAGTGTTCATCTTGACTGTAACACTGAGCAAACTATTAAAACTTCACAAGAAAAAAAATGTAACAATAACTCTTGTTAGTATGTTAAAAACTAACTAAGAGAGAACTGTGAAAGCCAGCTATATTTATTAAGAGATTTATGAACTCTTCAAATTATAAGGTTGCAAATGACCTAAGACGTCAATTTAATAATTATGTTCTTCCTAACGCTGGAACCTTCTCTATAATATTCTCACTGAGCAGGCTAAAAGATTATAATTTCTTTTTAATTCTAGATCTAGGTTTTTCATTTCACAGATTTAGAACTGAAAGAAAATTTAGAAGTCCCCAAGTCTATGTAACGCATCACCCAATGTGGGCATCTGTCCTCAATAACTATGACAAGTGAACATTCAGACACAACCTGGACACTTCCCATGCACAGTGGCAAAAGTTCACTACTCCTGACTACTGAATCTATTTCTTCCTTCAGCCATATGCAAAATAAATATAATTTCTTTCAGGTACTCTTCAGATACCTAAAGGCAACACCAAGTCTTCTTTTCTCCATTTCAAATAGTCCAGATTCTCTTATCATGGTTTTCAGATGTCTTAGGATCCTGGCAACCTCGCTCTATTCATAAATCAGAACTGAACACAAAACATTAAATTGGATCCTGATTCTAGACATTATATGGCCACTAACGAAATCTACTATTGCACTGGGGGGTGCAGAGGGGTTGATACATCACACTCTTAAATTTGCAAATAACTAAAACTTAGATCTTTATCACATAAATTATTAAGAGTGACTTTCTCCAAAGTACTAATAGTAAATGTGTTAAGCCTTATTATATTATGTTTAACTGTGTTAACTATCATCTTGTTAGTCTCAATGTATTGCTTGAGAAAATCAAGATTTTTAAATGTCAGTTCTGCTATCCAACACACTAGCCATTCTTTCCAGATTTTAATTATTTGTGGATCTAAAAAACATTAAAAGTGCTGACCAAAAAAAAAGTGGTGAACAACACTAAATACAGAGAGTCAAATCCCTATAACATAACCTAGGAGCATCTGCTTCCTGTTGACATCAAATTATTAATTATCCTTTCAATATTTTGTACAACAAGCTACAAATCCACGTGTTAACACCAGTAGTGGGCGAGGTGCACTGGCTCACGCCTATAATCCCAGCACTTTGGGAGGCTGAGGCTGGCGGACTGCCTGAGGTCAGGAGTTCGAGATCAGCCTGACCACCATGGTGAAACCCCAATCTCTACTAAAAATACAAAAATTAGCCAGGCATGGTGGCTGGTGCCTGTAATCCCAGCTACTTGGGAGGCTGAGACAGGAGAATTGCTTGAACCCGGAAGGCGGAGTTTTCAGTGAGCCAAGACCAGGCCATTGCACTCCAGCCTGGGCAACAAGAGCAAAACTTTGTCTCAAACAAACAAAAAAACAAAAAACAAAAAAACCCCAAAAAAAAACACCACTAGTAGTGGTATCATAAACTCTTACATTCACCAAACACACTACACTCTTTGTGTTTTTCACATTAAAACTCACACTAAGTAGAATGGTGGTTACCAGAGGTTGAGGAAGTGAAGGGAATGGGGAGATGATGGTCAAAGTGTAAAAAGTTTCATTCAGACAGGAAGAATAAGTTTTTGAGAAATATTGTACAGCATGATGACTATAGTTAATAACGGTGTATTGTATATTTCAAAATTGCTAAGAGTAAATTTCAAAGGTTCTCACCACTAATAATAAGGATTTTTTTTTTTTTAAGATAAAGTCTCACTCTGTCATCTAAGCTGGACTGCAGTGGCAAAATCATGGCTCACTGCAGCCTCAACCTGCTGAGCTCAAGTAATCCTCCCACCTCAGCCTCCCAAATAGCTGGGACCATATGTGCATACCACCACACCCAGCTAATTTTTTTGTATTTTTTGTAGAGACGGGGTTTGCCACATTGCCCAAACTGGTAGTTTGTTGTGCAAAATACTGAAAGGATAATTAATAATTTGATGTCAACAGGAAGGGGATGCTCCTAGGTTATGTTATAGACTCAAGCAATCCGCCTGCCTCAGCCACTCAAAGTGCTGGGATTACAGGCATGAGTCACTGCACCCTGCCCCAACAAAAGTGATTTAAAATGATGAATATGTTCATTAGCTTGGTTTAATAAACATATCCATCATTTCAAATCCTTACTTGTTCCTTAATGATTCCATATTTTATACATATATTGTAACATCTTTTTATATCCCATAAATACAATTATAATTCATCAATTTACAATTTAAAAAATAAAGCTTATACAGACTCCAAAGCCTGTGCTTTAAACAAATAAATATGACCATTGCTTTTGCCTCTTTTAACATATTTCAAGTACGAAATTGTCTTCTTTGTCTACAAAGCTATTGAGAGATCATTAAATGTCTTATTAACATCAACAAAGATAGTATCTCTCATAGTCTTCTGATTTATCAATCTTGTATCACCATAAAAAATGGAAATGGGGTTGTTTTGGAATGACTTATTTTGGTTAACCAACACTGGTACCCAGTTACCACCAATTCCTTGTCTAAATACCACAGAACATTCTGTTCACTCTACACTTCTCTACATTTTTCCAGCTTCCAATGTCACATCAAGAACCCATCTTTAAAAAGAAAAAAAAAATGCATCTATCACTACAGTCATCTAGACTCTCTCCTACTCTTTGCAACTCTTCAAAGATAACAAACTCTGGCTCCATGATCCCAGATCCAAAGTCTTTCAATAACCTGACATATAGTTTGCCTAAACCTGGCAACAGACTTATTTAAAAAACCATTAATTCTCTATCTCTTTATTACCCTGGACTTCACTTTCCTCTTAACCACATGTATTCTTTCCTGATAAGATTAGTCTAAAGAGTGGGGAGGAACAAAAGCCTTCTTTTAGTCATCAATCAATATTACATAACTTTCCCAAATAACTAGCCTAGTTTTTCTTTCTACTAAACTTTAAATCTTTCTCAGATATCCTTGGCATTTTCTCCAACCTTCAGTGCAAGCTGGACTTCTATTATACTGTCATTTTTCTTAAAAGTGCTGTCCCCTCTTTCAGATTTATTCCCCTATGTAAGTTGCCACTTACAACTTTGATAGACAATCTGTTTAAAAGATTGAGGGCCAGGCACAATGGCTCATGCCTGTAATCCCAGCCCTTATGGAGGCCAAGGTGGGTGGATCACTTGAGGCCAGGAGTTCAAGACCAACTTGGCCAACATGATAAAACCCCATCTTTATTAAAAATACAAAAAATTAGTCAGGCATGGTGGTGTGCACTGGTAATCCCAGCTACTCAGGAGGCTGAGGTGGGATAATCACTTGAACCCGAGAGGTGGAGGTTGCAGTGAGCTGAGATCGCACAACTGCACTCCAGCCTGTTGTCTCTTAAAAAAAAAAAAGGGATTGAGATCAGGGAGGTTCCAAAGGAGTCATATTTTTGTTAACTGCAGGTGTTTCTCCTGTCAATTTCCTTGGAGACACAATCTCGGGTTGTTACCATAACAATGTCATTTTTGGAGCCTCCTGTTCCATTCCACTCCACATGTTCTCAAGTTAGGTTTTCAAAAGTAAGTATCTGACTGTGCTCAGCAGTCTATCCTTTGCTATTACAAATTCTATGATGACAGGTCACTCTTCAAGATTTTCAGAACTCCTTTAACGTTCTAAGAGGTGAAATCATCAGCAAGTCAAAAGTGTACTTCATATTCTGCTTACAGCAAAATGCAATTGCCAACAGATGTGTCCAGAGAACAGATGTTCATCATCTGTGTGCCCCTGACCCACATCTGTAAGTTTATACTCAAAACCTTCATAATATCCCCCATGTGACCACCATCTATAGTTAATTCTCACACAAGTGTCATATCTGCTTTTCCATCCTTTCATACTCACCCAAATATTCTCCATCATTTTTCCAGTTTGTTTTGAGGATTTCCATAAAGATGTCTATCTTACTCATGTTCAATGCTAGTCAACTCTCCTCATTAACAGACCCTCTCTAAATTTCTTATTTTTAAATAACATATTCCTTTTTATTACTATAACTCTTAAGTACCATTTTACCACATTTTGATAATAGCTAATACTGACAATTATGAGAAATTTGTTGGTGAAATATAAACTTGTATCAAATCATTTTAGTATAAATGTTTTGTTCAAAAGCTTCTGTTTTCTGATCTATTTTTAGGCTCAAAATAGAGTGCACAAAACTTAGGCAAGCATTTCAGATCTAACTAAGGAGACAATTCTACTTTAGACAGTTATATGTTTAAAATACAAACTCCAGGTAAAATCACGAAATAAAGCGCTTCATCTTTATAATATTGATTTTTCAGTTATTATGACATAATGAAATCCCCCATTTATTTACTCATGTATTTTTTACTTATTCACTTCTACACAATCCCATGATAGGACTATAATTTAAATTGGCTTTTAATTATATCCAATAAAGTAAGCCTCATCATCCATTTTAAAAACAGGCATTTCTTATGTGCTGCTATGTTAGATTTTAGTAATGTTTACCTCTTTCTCCTTTTACACAAAATGTCTTTTGAATATGGTCACTACTATTTTTGAGCCAGTAGACTAAAGCATCAAATAAGATAGCTAAAAATAATGAATTCATTTTACATTAGAGAAGAAATTGTTTTAATAAATATAGAATATACATACTAAGCATTATGAATTATTGTGGAGGTATTTTGGAATGTGTGAATGATTTTCCCCCAATCTGGTTCAAGCATCTTAATGAGTTTAGTGAAGTATTATGTTACTGGGTAATGGCAAAGGCAAACAGGCTTTAAAATGTTAAATGAAGAAAGAGAAAAGAATAGAGCAGAACATCCATGTTATAAATGCAAAGAAATGCCACCTTGGAAGTTGCACATTATGGGAAGAGCAGTCAGATGTGGTTCCTTTTAAAGACTACAAGCTTTAAACTGGGCATGGTGGTGCTGAGGAAGAAAACAAGAAATAAAAGGAATCAACCAAAAAAGGTATGGGGAGGAGGTGTGGGAGAAATGAGAAAGGGTAGAACAAAACCCACACCAAATCCCCTCAGCCACATGGGACAGAGGAAGCCAGAAAGACAGGCTGGCATGAGATCCTATGGCCCAGCTGTCCAGCCTGTGTTTGGATTCCAGATGGTGACTACCTCCTACCTTTTTGGTCAGCAGGGTGAGGGGGCACATGTGGGTACTTGGAGGGCTTCTTGATATGGAAGTTCACGTTGTCCAGCTCCACGTTCAGGCTGATAGAAGCGGCTGAGTCACTGTCCACTGTGGACTGGAAACTGCTGACTGATGTGCGCTTGCTAGGACTGGCAGAATCTTTTAGTGTTGGGAAGGGGAAAGAAATATAGGGAGAGGAGGGGAGTAAAAATGGGTTTTATCAGGGTATTAGAGGAAAGGAGAAAAATGTTTTTTTAATATACAAGCCCAATGTGCAATACCAAAATGGATACAGTATTTTCACGTACTTCTGTGTAGACTTAATAAAATTTGAACAAGTTAAATGTAAAATCAATTTTTAAAATGAAGAAATATATTGGAGGTTCTGCAGAGAGAAAGTCTGATATCATAGTGAAGAGATGAGAAAGTTGTCTGCTGCCATATTATTAGTTCAGTTATTTTTAAGCTGCTGCAAACTATAGACTACGGTAAAATCTAGAAATGTCAGCCTAACAAGTTGGTTTAAGAAAATACTGTATCTAAGACAAAGACTGCTATCAGATGTTTCCATTTAGTTGGAGCCATAAATCATAAAGTGGAATTATTTCAACAAACAAGGTAATCATTTTATCATTCATACACAGTAATGACCCATCAAAACTAAAATGTTAGAAAGTTAAACTCACTAGCCAAATTATCGTCACCTTCTTCAGCTATCTGCTCTGTGTCACTGTCATCAAACTTTATGTCTTTAAACCAGGATGGTTCAGAGTGTCCTTCCACGGAGTTCACTGAGTCACTGTCTGGAGAAGGCGTCTCAGAAAATTCTGTACTCTGAAAGGATGAAGACAGGATCCAAGCAATTGGCCCTCAATGGCAACAATGTTAAGGCTGTCACACTACAAATAAATTGTAGTCCAATATTTCTGTGAACTTAACAATTGAATTTATATAAAAATAAACAAATTAACAAAAACTAAATTATAAACCAGAATCATACTGACGATTCCACTCTTTAAAATTATAATTTTCGTTAACTAGAAGACTTAAGTTGTATATTAAGAACAAAACATTTTTTTGATACAGATTTTAGAGTGTTTCATTTCATGCCTTAATCCTGAGAGTGAAGATAGCTTAGATTTATTTTAGCTCTGGGGAAACTCTCTCCAGAACACATATTGGAAAATAAATTTTAATCTATCACACCACACCAGTATTTGGAGTCATTTGTCTCTTTTAACCATTGACTTTCCAATTTTAGCTCACAAAGGTGTTACTAAACATTACACAGCCGACCCTTGAACAAGGGTTTAAACTGCACGAGTCTACTTATATGTAGATTTTTTTTTTCTGCCTCTGCAGACAGCAAAAGCAATCTCTTCTTTTCCTCCCTCCTCCTCAGCCTACTCAACATGAAACAATGAGGATGAAGACTTCTGTGATGATCCATTTCCACTTAATGAATAGTAAGTAAAGTTTTTCTTCCTTATGATTTTCTTCATGTTTCTGTAGCTTACTTTATTGTAAGAATATGGTATATAGGCCGGGCGCGGTGGCTCAAGCCTGTAATCCCAGCACTTTGGGAGGCCGAGACGGGCGGATCACGAGGTCAGGAGATCGAGACCATCCTGGCTAACACGGTGAAACCCCGTCTCTACTAAAAATACAAAAACTAGCCGGGCGAAGTGGCGGGCGCCTATAGTCCCAGCTACTCGGGAGGCTGAGGCAGGAGAATGGCGTAAACCCGGGAGTCGGAGCTTGCAGTGAGCTGAGATCTGGCCACTGCACTCCAGCCCCAGCGACAGAGTGAGACTCTGCCTCAAAAAAAAAAAAAAAAAAAAAAAAAAGAATATGGTATATAATACACACACCATACAAAATATGTATTAATTGCCTGTTATTGATAAAGATTCCAGTCAAGTTATTAGTAGTTAAGTTTTGGGGAAGTCAAACATCGGTGAATTTTCAACTCTTCAGGGGGTCAGTATCCCTAACTCTTAAGGGTTGACTATACATACATGTGTGCCTGTGTGTGTGTATATATATGTATATATATGTTTATATATGTGTGTGTATATATAACCCACATATTTTATCAAATTACATAAACCAAGAGTGAACATATATCTTTTTTTGAAGTTATATTTTTAAATAATTTCCACTTCCCTAAAGCAAAAAAATATATATTCATCCGTATACCATTGTTTTTGTTTGTTTGTTTTGAGATGGAGTCTTGCTCTGTCACCCAGGCTGGAGCACAATGACGCAATCTCAGCTCACTGCAAGCTTCACCTCCCGGGTTCATGTCATTCTCCTGTCTCAGCCTCCCAAGTAGCTGGAACTACAGGCACCCACCACCACGCCTGACTAATTTTTTTGTATTTTTAGTACAGACGGGGTTTCACCGTGTTAGCCAGGATGGTCTCCATCTCCTGACCTCAGATGATCTGCCCGCCTCGGCCTCCAAAAGTGCTGGGATTACAGGTGTGAGCCACCGCACCTGGCCATCATCACTATTGTTATACAATAGTACTAGAGCCAAAATTATTTCAATAGATGCCATAAAATTTTTCATTGTATTATTTATACTCTCAGTTAGTTCTAAAAACATAGGCATAATAAAACCAAAAACCATTAAAGTTAAATGATAAACTATAAACACCATAAAGCCAAATTTAAGAACTACCACACCAACTAAAGAAAGTGTTTGATTCTTACTTTTTTCCTTTTTATTGTCTGATCAAATTTAAAGTAAACGATAAAATGTTTGATTCTAATGGCAGCTTTTTCATTATTGCTGCCTGCCAGGTAAAAAAAAAATGTTTTAAATTTCCTCAAAGAGCAGGAAAAAATGTTAGAAAAAATTATCTTCTAATAAACTACTTTTTATTCCCACTGATGAAGAAAGACTATAAAGTAAGCTTGCTACATTCTAACTGGCAGTAAACACTGAAAAGTACCTGCAGTGGTCTATACAGCGCATACTCGTCTCTGAAAAGCTGGTCGTGATGACTAACACAATCCAGCCAACGTCCATCAACCATTGCTTGTCCAATCGCTATAGCTTGTGCCCTGAATCAAGACCCACAAAAATGAAAAGTTTTAAAAGTCAGTCAGAACAGTTAAGTACCAGATAAGACACAACCTTAAATTTTTTTTTCAGTTCTAATCAGAGTTAGAATTTCATATGGCCCTTGGATAAGTAAAGGACAAAACAAGAGAGAGTTAAAGCATATTAAAAGATTCTTCCAGGTACTATAGTAAAGGACAAGAAACTACTGGTAAGGCAGTCCTAACAAAACCTAATTTTAATAACAGCAAGCATTGACTGAGTATTCAATGCACGCACAACCCTGTACTTAACAGATTTTAAAAATGTTGAGAAAAGCTCCTACCTTCAAGGAGCTTAGTTTTAATAAGACAATACCAAACATTACAGATACAGGCATAAAATATGTATACATATATATATGAAATAGACACTTAATGACACGTTACATTATATGGCATTTCACAATTCATAAAGCACTTCAGCCAATATTATTTCGTCCCCCACAGTTTATTCACAGGACCACATAATTTTCCTCATATTGAAGAAGTCTCAAAGAGATTGAATAATGTGACTAAAAGCACAAAGCTAAAAAATATATACAGCCAAAATTGCAACCAGGGCTTTACTGCTTAAAGCTATTTCTCTCTTTACTTCTTTACGTACCTTTTTCTTCCCGTGAGAGGAGGAGTAGCTAATCTGAGAAAATAGTAAAAGCTAGGGTATATGTGTATTTGAAAAGCAGGACCTGTTACTCTTTTTTATAAATGATTTATGAGGCAAGCTAGGACCCGACAGGCATAGCTCACAGACTAAATACTCAACACAGGTTACAACCTGTCTAGATTAGTGAACAGTAGCTGAGGAATTCTTTGGCCTTAGGTTCCAGCTACATTCTCTAATCCTGCTTTGCTAGACAGTTCTTCTGCTTTTAATAAGGTAAATTAAGATCCCATTTGGCTCCTTGTACTCCTTGCATCTGTTCTCTGCTGGTTTAAACTCAGACTGGAGGAGGGTTAAATAATTAGCACACTAAACCATCAATCAGATAAAACAAAGAGCACCCTAACTCTACAAAGAAATCTATAACTCTTACTATCTTCAAATATGTTTTCTCATTCAAAACATAGAAACCTCTTTCTAAGATCAGAATACCTTGTGGCAATGTGCCCATTTCGGATTAGCCAGTTGACTAATTCCTTTCCTACAATGCAGTTGGGATGCGTTCTCAACCAGTAGCGGTGATCCTGAAACTCCATTCCACTGCTGTGATGGCAGATTTTTTTCCACAGGTCCTTTAACTGAACACTGTCCTGCAATCACATTAACAACAAGTAGTTACTCTTTAGAAAAATGCTATATACTTTTTCAGATGTTTTCCTGTGATTTTGAGACTCATAAAAGGAAACCTAATTTGGGTTTCTTTATGGTAGCTAACTCACACAATTTAATACAAATGACATATACATGGGAACAGCTTGAACTCAGCTCATCTAATTCCAAACATAACTTTTTCTCTTGAAAACCAACTATTTCAAATACTTCTTTTTTCAGTCAATGGCACATCTCCTATTTATGTATTCTTCTTTGGAGATGGGGCAAGGCAAAGGGAGACAATAGTTAATCACACTAACCTAAGGTAACTGTTCCTAGAGGCTTTCACTCCACCACATCTCACCATGTACCCAACTGCCAGATGACTTTTTTTTAAAGGAAGACCTTCAGTAAATTACTCCCTTCTCAAAAAATTTCTGAATGTTCCTCACCAACTAAAGGTTCAAATCTACACCTGTAAGTACAGAATTCATTGCCTTCCACCAGGTAGTCCCAAATAACTTTCCTTTCTCATTGCCCCCAGACTCCTATTTAAACTCTCTTCCAATTAAAAAATCCTACTTCTGGCCATGGAAAACGTCATGCTTATTCTTACCTCTATATCTTTCTTCACACCTTTAAATAAGATTCACCTTCCTCACTGCCTATCCAAAACTATTCCATCTCTCAAGGTCCAGTTCAAGCCCTTCAGTTTAAGCCTTTTTCTGATTCCCTCATTAGTAATGAGCTGTTTTTTGAATTCTTACATGACATATAGTCATATTATCTGACACTTTTTTATTGTTAAATTATTACTACTTCCACTATTAAGGATCTTCTCCCTGATCTTATTTCTACCTTTTGTGAGTTTGTTGGTTTGTTTGTTGTCTTAGAGACAAGGTCTTGCTATGTTGCCCAGGCTGGAGTGCAGTGGCTATTCATGGCCATGATCACAGCACCCTACAGCCTCAAACCCCTGGCCTCAAGAGTCCTCTCGCCCTAGCCTCCCAAGTAGCTGGAACTACAACTGCATGCCACCACACCTGGCTCTTACTTCTACTTCTGAATTATAAGCTTGAGGACACAGCCATATCTTCCATTTCTCTGAGTCACTCTCTTAGAATTGAACACAGTATTTTATGCACAGATAAATTCAATAAGCAACTGATTATTTCATATAAACATATAGTATTAAATGTCTGAAAATTGTTACATGTGTATAACAAACATGCTTCAAAGCTTAAATAGCAATATGGGACCTAAGAGTTAAGCTCTCTTATTATGTAGGTAACTGAATTCTGATTTTACCAGACAAAAGGGATAAAGAAAATACTGGCCAGGCATGGTGGCTCACACCTGTAATCCCAGCACTTTGGGAGGCCAAGGCAGGCAGATCACGAGGTCAGGAGATCGAGACCATCCTGACCAATATTGTGAAACCCTGTCTCTACTAAAAATACAAAATTAGCTGGGTGTGGTGGCACATGCCTATAGTCCCAGCTACTCAGGAGGCTGAGGTAGGAGAATCGCTTGAACCTGGAAGGGAAAGACTGCAGTGAGCCAAGATCCCGCCACTGCACTCCAGCCTGGTAACAGAGCGAGACTCCATCTCCAAAAAAAAAAAAGGAAAAAAGAAAAGAAAAGAAGAAAATATTAATGCAATGAGTACAGAATACTTGACCCATCACACAGGTGATCCTAGTAAAACTGAAGCTAAGCACTTCTGTTTAACTGATACACTATTTCATTTATATGTTTCTTTTTAAAAAGACTCAGTGACAGGCTGGGTGCAGTGGCTCACACCTGTAATCCCAGCACTCTGGGAGCCAAGGTGGACAGATCACTTGAGGTCAGGAGTTTGAGACCAGCCTGGCCAAATGGTGAAACCACGTCTCTACTAAAAATACAAAAAAGTAGCCAGGTGTGCTGGCACGTGCCTGTAATCCCAGCTACTCAGGAGGCTAAGGCACCAGAATCGCTTGAGTCTGGGAGGCGGAGGTTGCCGGGAGCCAAGATCACACCACTGCACCCCAACCTGGGCGGCACACCGAGACTCTGTCTCAAAAAGAAAAAAAAAAACGACTCAGTCACATAAACATTCTCTATGCTCAAAACTAGCAATAGGTCAAAGATACTGGACCAGTACCAGAAGAATTTTTCGTTCATCCTCAGTGGTCTCTGTCCTAACATATGTTCGGTTAGCCTGGGGACTGACAGATGTCTCATATGAAGGTACCATAGGAGAACCAGATCTATCCAGTGACAGGTTAGTAATGCTGGCTGATCTGGAAATAAAAACAAAAAGTGAAATCACAGGTGTAAATTCTTCTTCAATAAATAGAATTACAGAGAAAATTCATTTTTAAATAAATGATTATTTACCAATGTTAAGGGTACTTTTAAAAATATTTATGATGGTTATGCATGATACTATCATTGGAAGAAATCTGGTAAAGGATACCCAGAAATTCTCTGTACAATATTTGCAACTCTATGTAAGTCTACATTTTGCAATTCTGTGTGTGTCTAAAACTACTTGGAAATAAGTTTAAAAGAAAGTAGCTATGGAAAGATTACAGGAAAACAATTATGTAGCTCATATATCAGTAATATTTCAAAGGGAATAGATACAAAGTCTTCTTGTTAAAATGCTGTTAGTGGATTTTTTTTTTTTAAATAACAAATATAAAGACTGAAACTAAATGCAGAAATCATCTTGCAGATCAGGGTCAGGAAACTATGGCCCACAGGCCAAATCTAGCCTGCTTCCTGTTTTTGTATAGCCCATGAACTAAGAAGGTTTTATAGTTAAACATTTGCAATGCAATCAGTCTGATGAAGGGAACACCAATTTTGATGTCCAAATAAGCAAAATGTTATTACCAAAAAAAGAATCCCTTTCTTCTCACTAGTAGACCTATATTTAAAATATTGTCCTCAAGTATTATTACATTATGCTATTTTGTCAGTAAAAAAATTACAAGAAATTTGTTTCTTCTCGTAATATCAGTATTCATACATATCCTTTAACTCTTGGTAAAGTTACCAAACAAATGACTTCAAAGTGGAATACCAATTGCATCAAGGAAACTTTATTTAAAAGAAAAGGTAACTAGAAATTTAGTTGGCTTCTATCTAGAAAAAAATTAAACCCAATTTTAGCTTCTACATAAAGGATAAAAGGCAAAAGCACCTATGATGTGTTAGACTATATATATATAACTCATTCATTAGGGCAGTATCTGTATCTTCCCACATTTAATCTTCACAGCATCCTATGGAATATGTATTACTAGCTCTATTTTACAGATAAAGAAATCAAGAATAAGGGATTAAGTAATCTGCCTAAAGTAGCTCGACTAATATGTATCAGGGCTGCCACCTACAATTAGGTGGCAATTGAAAAACCGTATTTCCCCAGTGTAAGATAAAAATATTTTTAAAATAATTTAAGAAAGTATTCACAGGTTTAGCAAAGTGTCAGTTAATAGGAAACCACTGATATCAAATAGTCAATAAGCAATTTTTTTAAATAATTGGTTATTTATTTCTTGGCATAGTCTTTTAGTGAAAGCTTGCTATTACGTCTTAATTTAATCTCTTTTCCAAAGGGTACATTATCCATACATTCTATTTCTCTATCATTCTAACCATCCCTACACATATTCTAATATAGAGGCAATAATAAAAGAAAATTAGTCAATTTTGCTGTCAAAAGCTCTAATAAGTAGGCTAGTAGCAAGAATACTGATTAAAATTATATTTAGAGATAGCACTCACTGACTAAATTACATCTTTCCTAAAGACTTACATCAATCTTAGCATTAATTCAAAACATATACATTGTAAATTAGCACAGGTAGCCCTACACTTCTACACATGCCAACAGGAATACTGTAATTTTCCCCATCTTTTTAAAAACCATCTCTTGACTCCACATCCCTTTGTTGCATTTCCCTCTACTTTACAGCAAAACTCCCATCTCCAGTAACTCTTCCATTATCTCTTGAACCCCAAACCCACTGACTGCCTATCAAGATTACCAATGTGTCGTTAAATCCAGTAGTCAGTTTTCACTCTTCATCTTACTTAACATATCAGCAGCATAACTCCCCTTCCTTGAAAAACTTTCTCCACTTGACTAATAAGATAAATACCTTCCTGGTTTCCCTGTCACCTCACTGGCCTCTCCCCCTGTCTCCTTTTCTGGCTTCTCTTGATTTCTCCAATCTCAGTCCTTAGTCCTTATTTCCTTCCTTCTCACACTCATTCTCTTGATGATCTCCATCCAAGTTCATAGCTTTAAATACCAGGCACACGATGACAACATCCAAGTTTATACCTCTACCCTGTAGCCCTCCCCTAAATTCTGGATTCATATATCCAACTATTTGACATCTCACTTGGATGACGATATCGCAGATTCACACATTTAAAACCAAACTGTTCCTCCCAGTTGGCAATTCCACCCCTCCAAATGCTCAGGCCAAAGACCTGAGTCATCTTTCATGTCTTTCTGTTGAAGCCTACATCCAGTTGATTAGCAAATCCTATTAGCTCTACAATCAAAATATATTTAGAATTTGTCTATTTCATCCAGGCATGGTGGCTCACACCTATAACCCCAGCAGTTTGGGAGGCTGGCGCAGGTGGATCACCTGACGTCAGGAGTTTAAGACCAGCCTGGCCAACATGGTGAGAGGCCCTGTCTCTATTAAAAATACAAAAATTCGCCAGCCATGCTAGCAGGTGCCTATAATTCCAGGCTAGCAGGAGGCTGAGGCACAAGAATCGCTTGAACCTTGGAAGCGGAGGTTGCAGTGAGGTGAAATTGCACCACTGCACTCCAGCCTGGGCAGCAAAGTGAGACTGTCTCAAAAAAAAAATGTCATGTCATCCTTCCACACTCCACCCAAAACTCTCCAACAAGGGAAAGGTTTTCAGAGTAGAATGTCAACTAATAAACGTAAAAGCAATGATAGACTTAGAAAAGTCACCATTTTGCAAACATAATAACATTGTATTTCAACAAGTATCATAAATGAATGCTAAAACTATTGACTGAAAGATTAGTAAGATATAGGGTATTCATGCAGTTTTAAAGTATCTACCCCACATATTACTTACTAATTACAAAGGATAAAATAGTAACTTTACAGTGGAGAAACCCAACATGCAAGAGATCAAGTCAGCAACACCAATGGGATAAACTTGTATTGTGTCCTTTATAACATAACAGATTGAGAAGGATGTAGCACTCATGTAGTATTTCTGCCCCAAAACTGCACAGCCCAAATCTAATCATAGGAAGCTTTTGATAAACTTAAATTGATGGGCATTTTACTAAACAATTGGTCTATCCTCTTCACAAAGAAAGACTAAGATACTGTTACAGAGTAAAGAAAACCAAGACATATGAGAAATAAATTCAATGTATGATTCTGAACTGGATCACAGATTGAGGGGAAAATCAGTACAAAAAAACATTATTAGGAAAATTGGCAAAATCAGAATACCTGCAGTATATTACATAATAGAAATTTACCACTGTTAAAATTTCCTAAATTTGTTATGTAAGAGAACATGATTGTTGTGAGGAAAAACACTGAAGTATTCAAAACTAAAAAACAGGACTTTCTACTTCTGGTCTAGCACCTGAGCATCTTCACTCCATCTCAACAACTAAAACCTGAACAAACAGAAAAATCATCAACTGTTCTTAGGTCCATTAGAGAAGTGAGGTCGCAAGCCAAATCCTGCTCCAAATACTGCAGAGACAGACAAGCAGATACAGAAGATCACAACTCACTGGAGCAGAAGCTTCCATGGGAACCAGTACTAGGGTAGGAAAACCTAAAATCAAATTGACAAATTCCTCAAGGCTCAGTGTAGACATACCAGAGATACAAATTCTAGGTGAACCCAGTCATGGGGGTAGTGGGGATGTTTTTCGGAGTTTCACTTCCAGATCTACCATGTCCTCACAGTGAATGTCAGAAAAATTCCCTCCAGCTTCTGGCTTCCAGCAGAGGGAGAGAATAAACAATTTAAAAATACATCAGATCATTCTGTTCTTCATAACAATTCCGCCCTGAGGAGAAACTATTTTACCAGAGTCTACTAACCTGCTGGAGTTATATCAGAGCTTAACCTACCCAGGGAGAAGGAAATCCCCAACCGCAGCCCCTTCTAGCCTTCCACACGGGGGAAGAAAAATCCCCAACTCCAGCCCCCTCCAGCCATTCTGTCTCACCTAAAGGGAGAAAAAAAAAAAAAAAAACAAGAAGCCCTGATAAAGTTTACAGTTCAGCGGCACAGGCTCACTTTTGAGAATGACTCACAGAACTAGAGACCACTTCACCTCCCCCTCACATCCTATCACTACATCACTAAAGGCCTATTTACCATAGTTCCCTTTACTCAGTACATATGTCCACCTTTCAACAAAAAATCACAAGGCATAATGAAAGCCAAAAAACACAGTTCAAAGACACTGAACAAGCATCCAAAACAGGCTCAACATGAATGTGGGAATTATCAGTCTAGGAATTGTTTCTAAACTATAATTCATATGTTAAGGGTGTTAATGGGAAAAGTAAACAACAGGCAAGAACAGATAGATAATGTAAGCAGAGAGATGGATATTCTAAGAAAGAAACAAAAAAGAAATGTAAGAGATCAAAAACACCATAACAATAAAGAGTGCCTTTGCTGTGCTCTTAGCAGACTAGACAGAGGTAAGGAAAGAATCTCTGAACTTGAGGCTATCTCAAGGGAAACTGCCAAAACTGAAAAGCAAATAGAAAAAAGATCCAAGAACTGTGGGACAGCTACAAAAAGTATAATATAAATGTAATAGGAATACCAAAAAAAAAGAAGAAAGAGAGAAAGGAACACAAGCAGTATTTGAAGCCATAATCACTGAGAATTTCCCCCAAATTAATGTCGGATGCCAAGCCACAGGTCCAGGAAGCTCAGAGAACACAAGCGTGGATAAATGGCAAAAAACTACACTTACGCAAAACTAAGAGTATTCAAATGGCAGAAAGTCAAAAATAAGGAAAAAAGATCTTGAAAAAACCACCTTAAAGACCAAGTGTGGTGGCTCACACCTGTAATCCCTGCACTTTGGGAAGCCAAAGCAAGAAGATCGCTTGAGGCCAGGAGTTTGAGACCAGCCTGGGCAACACAGCAAGACCCCACCTCTATTTAAAGAAAAAAAAGAAACCTTACCCATAGAGGATCAAAGATAACAAATACATCTGACTTCTCCTCAGAAGCCATGCAAGCAAAAAGAATGAAGTGAAATATTTAAGATGTTGAGAGAAAAAAGCTGCCAACCTAGAATTCTGCACCCGATGATACCCTTCACAAATGAAGGAGAAGTAAAGCCTTTCTTACACAAACGAAAACTGAGGGAAATTTTTGCCAGTAGACCTGCCTTGCAAAAAATGCTGAAAAGGCAGAGAGAAGGAATATGATACAGGTGAGAAACTTAGATCTATTAATACACAAAGAAAAGCATCAAAGAAGGAATAAGTTAAAGTAAAAACTTTTCTTTTTCTTACTGTTAGTTGATGTAACAGATAACTATTTCTTCAAAATAATAGCAACAATGCATTCAATTATGTATATATGCATGCTTATATGTAAGTGAAATGAATGCCAATGATACAACAGATGGGAGGGAAAAATTGGGAGTATTTTGTTATAAGGTATTTGCATTACCTGTGAAGTTGTATAGTATTATTTCAAAGTAAATGTGGATTAGTTGTAAGTTACATTGCAAACTCTAGGGCAATCACTAAAAAAAGTAAAAATAATATAACTGCTATCTTTTAAAAAGGAGAGAAAATGGAATAACATAAAATAATTAAATACATAAAGGTGGAAAAGGTACAGAAGACAAAAACAGGAAGAACGAACAAGAGCAACAAGTAGAAAACAGTAACAAATACGGCAGATACTACTCTATCAGTAATCACCTTAAATGTCAATAGTCTAAATACACCAACTAAAAGAGATGGTTAGAATGGATCAAAAAATAAGATCCAAAAATACATTGTCTACAATAAACCTAATTTAAATACAAAGACACATACAGATTAAAAAATAAGCAAACAGTCAAAATGTCACTATTTACCCCACAAATATGTACAATTATTATGTGTCAATTTTAAAAATTAATTTCTAAAATTTTAAGTTAAATCAAAACAGGATACATGAAAAAAGTAAACAGATGGAGAAAGATATACCATGTTAACGCTAATTTTAAAAAAACAGCAGGAGTAACTATATTAATTTTCAGACAGAACAGACTTCAGAGCAATCAAAGATAAAAAGGGAAATTACATAATGATAAATCAATACTCCAAAAGACAGAACAATCCTCAATATATGCATGCTCGCTCCTAACGGAGTACCAAAATGTATGAGGCAAAAACTGATAGAACTGCAGGAGAAATAGATGAATTCATTATTATAGCTGGAGACTTTAACCCCCCTATCAGAGATGGACACATCCAGCAGAGAGAAAATCAGTAACAACATAACTCAACAACACCATTAATCAGGTGGATATAATGGACATCTTATAGACTGCTTAATTCAACAACAGAATACACATTCCTCTCAAGTCACATGGAACATTCACCAAAACAGACCACATTCTGGGCTATAAAACACACCATAACAAATTTAAAAGAGTAGAAATCATACAATGTCTGCCTTCAACAACCAAAATGAAATCAAACTAGAAATTAGTAACAGAAGGACAGCTACAAAATCCCAAAATCCTTGGAGATGAAACAACACACTTATAAAAAATATACATGAGTCAAACAAGAATATCAAGAAAAATTTTTAAATATTTGTAAGAAAATGAAAATGAAAATACAACTTATCTAAATTCGTGGAATGCAATGAAAGCAGTGCTTAGCGGGAAATTCATAGCACAAAGTACATACATTTAAAAAGAAGATCTAAAATCAATCATCTAAGCTTCCACCTTAGGGAACAAAGGGGTTAAAAAGCATATTAAATCCAAAGTAAGCACAGGAAAAATAATAATAAAGATTAGAGAAGAAGCCAATAGAGAAAATCAACAAAGCCAAAGCTGGTTCTTTGAAACAATCAATAAAATCAGTAAGTATCCAGCCAGGCTAAGAAAAAAAAGGGAGAAAACACAAAGTACTAATATCAGAAATGAAAAATCAAAATAGACCTATTTCTCTTAAAGAAATTGAATCAATAACTGGTAACTTTCCAAAACAGAAAGCACCAGGCCCAGATGCATTTACTGGTGAATTCCACCAAACATTTAAGAAATAAATTATGTCAATTCTCCACAAAATTTTCCTGACGATAGAATCAGAGGGAATACTTTCTAACTCAGTCTATGAGGCCAGGATTTCCCTAATAGCAAAACCAGACAAAGACATGACAAGAAAAGGAAACCACAAACTATTATCCTCAACAAAACAGTAAAAAATCCAATCCAACAATGTATAAAAAACTATATACACCACAACCAAATGGAATTTATTCCAAGTATGCAAGGTTGGTTCAACATTCAAAAATCAATTAATATAACCCATCACATCAACAAGTTACAGAAGAATAACTACATAATCATATCATTGATACGGAAAAAGCATTTGACAAAATCCAACACTCCTTCATTATAAAAACTCAGTAAACCAGGAATAGAGGAAACTTCCCCAACATGACAAAAAATATCTACAAAAAACAACACACAGCTAACATCATACTTAATGGTGAGAAACTCAAAAGTTTTCCCACTAAGATCATGAACAAGGAAAGGATGTCCCCTCTCACTACTCCTTTTCAACATTGAATTAGAAGTCTTAGCTAACAAAATAAGACAGGAAAAGGAAATAAAAGGTACACTGGGAAGGAAGAAACAAAACTTTGTTCACAGATGACAAGACTGTTTATATAGAAAATCCAAAAGAACAAACTCCTGAAATTAATAAGTGATTATAGCAAGGTGGCAGCATACAAGATTAATACACAAAAGTCAATCACATGAGATAATACTACACACCCACTAAAATTGCCAAAATCCAAAACTGACAACACCAAATGTGATGAGGATGTGAAGCAACAGGAACTCTCATTCATTGCTGGTAGGAACGCAAAATGGTAAAGCCACTTTGGAAAGAAGTCTAGCAATGTCTTACAAAATGAAACATAATCTTATCATAGGACTCAGCAATCATGTTCCTTGGTATTTATCCATATGAATTGAAAATTACACCCACAAAAAAATCTATACTCAGATGTTATAACAGCCTTGCTCATAACTGATAAAACTTAGAAGCAACCAAGATGTCCTTCAGTAGATGAGTAGATACATAAACTATAGTGTATCCAGACAATGGGATATTATTCATCACTAAAAGAAATGAGCTATCAAGCTATGCGAAGACATACAGAAAACTTAAATGCATATTACTAGGTAAAAGAAGCCTATCTGAAAAGTCTACACACTGTGAAATTCCAACTATATGGCATTCTGGGAAAAGTAAACCTATGGAGACTATAAAAAAGATTAATGATTGTCATGGGTTAGGGAGAGTAAGGGATAAATAGGAGGAGCCCAGTAGACTTTTCGGGCAGAGGAACTATTCTGTAGGATACAACAATGACAGACGTATGTCATTATACATTTGTCCAAATCCATAGAATATTCAACACCAAGAGTGAATTCTAATGTTAACTATGAACTTTTAGATGATAATCATGTGTCAAAGTAGGTTTACTGATTACAATATGCCACTCTGGTGCAGGACACTGATAGTCATGAAGACTGTGCATGTGTGGGGACAGGGGCTACAGAGGAACTCTCTGTACTTTCTGCTCATTTTTTTCTATGAACCTTAAAACTACTATAAAAAAAAATTTTAAAAAAAAGGATAATGATGTCTGTAACTTACTCTCAAATGGTTCAGAAAATATGCACATATGCATATACAATATAAAAAATGATGGCCAGGTGCAGTGGCTCACACCTGTAATCCCAGCACTTTGGGAGTCCGAGGTGGGAAGATTGCTTGAGGTCAGAAGTTCAAGACCATCCTGGACAACGAAGTGAAAATCCATCTCTATATTTTATTAAAAAATAATAGGCTGGGCGCAGTGGCTCACGCCTGTAATCCCAACACTTTGGGAGGCCAAGGCGTGCAGATTACGAGGTCAGGAGATCAAGACTATCCTCGCTAACATAGTGAAACTCCATCTCTACTAAAAATAAAAAAGAATTAGGTGGGCATGGTGGCAGGCACCTGTAGTCCCAGCAACTGGGGAGGCTGAAGCAGGAGAGCAGCATGAACCCAGGAGGTGGAGCTTGCAGTGAGCTGAGATCGCACCACTGCACTCCAGCCTGGGCAACAGAGCAAGACTCTGTCTCAAAAAATAATAATAATAATAATAATAATGATAATAAGATAAAAATTTTAAAAAAATGAGAAAGCAAAGAGACAAAATATAAATTAGCAAATCTTAATGAAGAATATATGAAGATACATTTTTCTATTCTCGCAACTTTTCTGCATGTTTGACATTTTTTCAAAGCAATTAAAAATTAACAAAAAATGTAAAACTCTCCAACAGCTTCCCATCTCACTCAGAGTAAATGACAAAGTCCTTAAAATTAACTCTAAGACTGCTCTATTCCATTACCATAGGATTCCTTGTTATTCCTTGCCAGGTGTATTTCCTCTCAGGAATTTGTTATTCCTGTTTTCTTGGGACACTCCTCCACAAAATGTCCACATGGCTCATTCCCTCACATCCTTCACGTCTTATTTAACTAGAAGAGAAAGGATGGTATAGGTTCCAAACCCGGAAGCCAGTGGAGAATATTGGAAAGAGGAGTCACTGAGAGAATGGAAACAAGAGCTGAATAGCAAAAAGAAAATGATAGTTTAATTCAGCTTTTAGAGCTAAGAAAGTATACGACAATCAATCCCACCTTTTTATCCATTTGTTCTTATTAACATGAAAAGAAATAAACATCACAGCACAGTGTTTTCATTCATCAGTTTACCTATTTCGAGCAGGAGATTTCCCAGCATCCTCTTGCACAGATACAAGTCTTGCTGAAAGAGGAGTATTTGAGGAATCTGGATGAATCAAACTATAAAGAAAATAGGAAAATACTGAAATAATTCAGGACAGTAAAAGGGAATTTCAATGAGGCACTTTAACATTAAAAGCAGATTAAATCTTTTTCCCTGCAATAATGACATTATGGATCATTTTTGTTCTTCCTTTAATTAGGGTGTAGACAGTATGAGTAATAGTTTTTGCAATGCATGGCTTTTAAGAATATAAAATGCCAAAAAGACAATTTTAAAAAGTTTTTAAGTATATGGAATGTAAATAAAATTACTTGGATGGGTGCTTTCGAAACTTCTAACATTATAAATACAAGATGAAAGTGATTTTGGAGGGAAATCTGAGTTCAAATATTTTATTCTCAGTCCCCACAACCCACTAGAATAGCAACATAGAGTCAGAGAAACCTAGGTCCAAGTGTAGGCTCTACCTCTTACTAGCTGCGTGACCTTGGGTTCATTACTTAATCTCACTAAACCTCAGCATCCACATCTATCGAAAGAAGAAAATAGTGCCTGCCACAGAGATATGCTGACTAAAAGAAAATGAACATTAAGCAATTAGCACAGAACCTAAAATTTAACTATCATTCTACCTTTGACATCCATTGTATATCTCTCAAGAAGCTTTCTTACCTGATTTGTTTTGTTAAATCACATCTGCCAATTACGAGGGCCAGTCACAACTAAAAAGCATTACTAACTAAAGTAAACAAAAACTAAAAAATCTCTATACTTTGTATTGTTTAATTAAACATAGAATCAATGTTTAAAATTTGTAAGATATATGTAAGGTATAAAAAATCACAATGCCATAAACACCAAAGTATTCATCAAGCAATGTAAGAAAAGGCTGGGCATGGTGGCTCATGCCTATAACACCAGTACTCTGGGAGGCGGGCAAATCACTGCAGCCTATGAATTCGAGACCAGCCTGGCCAACATGGCGAACCCTATCTCTACTGAAAATACAAAACTTAGCTGGGCATGGTGGCACACGCCTGTAATCCCAGCTATTTGGAAGGCTGAGACACAAGAATCACTTGAACCTGGGAGGTGGAGGTTGCAGTGAGCCAAGATCACACCACTGCACTCCAGCCTGGGTGACACAGCGAGACTCCATCTCAAAATAAATAAACAAATAAAAACTAATGTAAGAAAAAGAAACTTCGGCCAGGCGCAGTGGCTCACACCTGTAATCCCAGCACTTTGGGAGGCCGAGGCAGGTGGATCACCTGAGGTCAGGAGTTCAAGACCAGCCTGGCCAACATGGTGAAACCCCGTCTCTACTAAAAATAGAAAAATTAGCCGGGCATGGTGGCGGGCGCCTGTAATCCCAGCTACTTGGGAGGCGAGGCAGGAGAATCGCTTGAACCCGGGAAAAGGAGGTTGCAGTGAGCCAAGATTGTGCCATTGGACTCCAGCCTGGGCAACAAGAGCAAAAAAAACTCCATCTCAAAAAAAAAAAAAAAAGAAAAAAAGAAAAGAAAAAGTACACTACCGCTGACTGTGAAATTCCCCTACCCAGTCCTAATCCCTTCCCTTCCCTCAGTGAAACCACTGTTATAACTTTCATATCTATCGTTGTCTTTCTTTTCTTTAAGTTTTACCACATTTCAGTCCCTAGACAGTGTACTAGTTGCGCATATTTTTAAATTTTATATAAATTAAATTTTACTGGTTACATGATTAGATGATTTTCTTTTCTACTCCACTTTATGTCCCTGAGATTCATACATATTGAACGTAGCTGTAATTAATTCATTTTTTACTTCTATTTAAATTCATTACATATTAATTTCTCAATTCCTTAAGGGGTAACTGAGAAATTAACTTATCAGAGAGATATTAGTTAAAACTATAAGCTCTTTGAAATGACCAGATTTGGTATTATGCTTAACAAAATAATTCAGCTAAAGAAAATAATCACAGGCCAGGTGTAGTGGCTCATGCCTGTAACCTCAGCAGTTTAGGAAGCTGAGGTGGGAGGATCGCTTGAAACCAGGAGTTCAAGATCAGCCTGGTCAACATGGCAAGACGCCACCTCTTAAAAAAAAAAAAAAAAAAAAATTAGCCAAGCACAGTGGTGTGCGCCTGTTGTCCCAGCTACTCAGGAGGCTGAGGCAGTTGTCCCAGCTACTTGGGAGGCTGAGGTAGAAGGGATTCAAGGCTGCACTGAGCTATGATCACACCACTACACTCTAGCCTGGGTGACAGAGCAAGGCCGTCTCAAAAATAATAACTAATAATTTTTAAAAATCAGAAACTGATGAAACTAAGATTCTAATTCAAATAATTCCAGGGAACTTCCAAGAGTTAGCACCCTCTACTACCAAGCAGTGCAGTATACTTAGGAAAAAACATGACGTAGCAGTGCAGTATACTTACAGAAAAACATGACATATTCCTTCAGAAGGAAAAAAAATCTAATTTCATTTGGAAATATGAATACATACTGTATGGGCATTCTTCTTCCCACAGAAGGCTACATTAGAAATTAATAATCTCAAGATTATATACATGCCATGCACTGTCCTTGGTGCCTGGGGTAGAACAGTGACAAGAAAGGTGTAAAGTCTCCTCTCATGGAGCTTACATTCTAATTAGCCAATATCATCACTATCCATAAACATCTGCAAACATTCTGGAGGCAAGCCAAAGAAAAAGGAGAACACAGTGAACCGACAGGAAATAATTCAAAGATAAGTGTTAACTGAAAGCACTCACAGGTCAGACAACTATCGGTATTTCTCAATTTTAAATAAAATTATATTTAAGGAACAATACCTTTGCCAGGCCAAATCATCCTCTAAAAATATGTTACGGCTGGCTTTCCTACTCCCAACAGGTGTTCGGGGTTCACTTGGATCAAGGACAGACACAGAGCAAGCAGAATCTGAAAGAGCATTCAAGTCTTCCCCAATAGAATTACTGTCTGTGGAATGAGCATAACTTAAGGCTATTTTTCTACAATATGTGCAAGCTCGGAGGTCTCCTAGGAGAAAGAAAAAAAAAAAAAAAAAAACAAGGAAAATGAAGGAAAAGATAGCAGTAACATATTGCTTAACGTAACTTTTTTAACTCCTTGGGTCAACAGTTCATCTAATAACAAGGAAATGTCTTCAAGTACAGACTCTCAAAAAAAGATATTTTAAAAAGTGAAATAATTGTGTTAGCTCTATTACATGTATTTAAGGGCCATTTTGAATTCTGGCACAAAAAATAAAAAGTTAAAAGAAAAAGAAAAGAGCCATCATTATGATAAATCCATCCAGGTGTCCAAACTACCGCAAACATTTATAATGAGTTTAAATGTAATATACTAGGCCGGACGTGGTGGCTCAGGCCTATAATCCCAACACTTTGGGAGGCTGAAGCAGGCGGATCACCTGAGGTCAGGAGTTCAAGACTAGCCTGGCCAACATGGTGAAACTCCATCTCTACTAAAAATACAAAAATTAGCCGGGCTTGGTAATGCATACCTGTAATCCCAGCTACTCAGGAGGCTAAGGCAGGAGAATCGCTTGAACCCAGGAGGTGGAGGTTGCAGTGAGCCAAGACTGTGCCATCGCACTCCAGCCTGGGCAACAAGAATGAAACTCCATCTCAAAATAAATAAAAAAAAAAATAAAATAAAATGTATATCCCAATGATACTAGAAAATTTTGCTTAAAAGAGTATTTTTTTCCCAGGTTGTAAAAGTGAAATAAGGGATCTAGGCCAGCCACAGTGGCTCACACCTGTAATCCCAGCACTTTGTGGGGGCCAAGGCGGGAGGACTGCTTGAGGGCAGGAGTTCAAGAACAACCTGGCCACCATACCGAGACCCTGTTCTATAAAAATATAAACATACATAAAATAAAATTTTGAAAAAGAAATCCAACAATGACATGAGTTTCAAGGAATAACATTTTTTAATAGAATAAATAAACCAACACAAATGGAAACAACATATTTTCCACAGGCAAATTAATTAAGGAGGAAATATTATTAAGGTCTTTATTGTAAAGCCCTGAAGAGTACCCTCCACAGAATTTCAAAAGCAAACTAATAGAAAATGGGCTTACATGCAATATAATATATGAGAGTAAAAACTATAAAAGAATTCTTATTAAAAAAGTTAGGGCCAGGCGCAGTGGCTCACTCCTATAATCCCAGCACTTTGGGAGGCTGAGACGGATAAATCACCTGAGGTGAGTAGTCCAAGACCAGCCTGGCCAACATGGTGAAACCCTGTCTCTACTAAAAATACAAAAATGAGCTAGGCATGGTGGCGGGCGCCTGTAATCCCAGCTACTCGGGAGGCTGCAGTGGGAGAATCGCTTAAACCTGAGAGGCAGAGGTTGCAGTGAGCTGAGACTGTGCCACTGCACTCCAGCCTGCACAACAAAAGCGAAACTCCGGCTGAAAAAAAAAAAAAAGGATAGAAATGAAATATCCTTGAGAGGACAAACGAGGTTAATATTTCTAAATACATATTTTTTGAGGGTGCAGACCTGTCCAAATATAAGTTTTCATTTCTACCCTATTTTTCGATAACATTGTTTTGAGTGATTCTGTAACAATTTAGGTATTAAAAAAGGAGGTAAAATAATTAAACCTTACTAAATAACATGTTGTTTAATAATTCTACCTAAAATTTTCCCACTAATAATAGAAAACTGAAGTAATACAAAATAAGACTTCTAAAAGTTAACTGTATCGTGTTTTCACCATAATCACTACCAAAATGGCCTTTTACTTTTTCATTTTAAGACTACTATTACATAGTACTCAGTTTTATTAAATTATGCACGTAGGCCAGGCATGGTGGCACGCACCCGTAATCCCAATACTTCGGGAGGCCAAGGCAGGCAGACTGCTTGAGCACAGGAGTTTGAGATCAGCCTAGGCAACATGGTGAGATCCCACATCAATAAAAAATACAAAAACTAGCCAGGGCATGGTGGCATGCACCCTGTAGTCCAAGCTACTTGGGAGGCTGAGAGGTGCGAGGATTGCTTGAGCCCAGGAGGCTGAGACTGCAGTAAGCTGTGATCATGCCACTGCACTCCAGCTTGAGCAGCAGAGAGAGACTCGGTCTCCAAAAAAAAAAAAAAAAAAAAGAAGTGAAAATTACTCCCTGCAGAAAGACTTTCAATTTACTACAACAAAGACTTCATTTGTTTCTTACACTATAAAGGAAATCTCCCCTAACCAGTCAGCTATTAGAACTAAAACTATCAAATCAATAAACAGAGCTAAGCCTAATCAGAAAAGTTTTCATTTCATGAAGAACTTTCATCAGCAAGAGCCTATTAAGCGCATGCCTATATGGTGTGATGGGAACACAATGACTGATGAGATACAGTCCTGCCATTAAAAAACTCATAGTCCACTGGAGGCAACACACATATAATCAAAAAGCTGCATGACAGATGGAGATACTATTGCTACTACCATCAATAACAATAGTTTACTGTTCATTAATCCCTTTCCATGTACTAGACATTTTTCTAGGTATTAACATTTATTCAGTGTCACAATGTATAACTGTGCCTAGCATATATTATCGCAGGGGTCCCCAACCCCAGAGCCATGTACTGCTCCCCATCCATAGCCTGTTAGGAAGCAAGCCGCACAGCAGGAGGTGAGTGGTGAGCAAGCAGCACACAAGCTATACACAAACAAGCATTACCTCCGGAGCCTCACCTCCTGTCACATGAGCGGTGGCATTAGATTCCTATAGAAGCGTGAACCCTACGGTGAACTGCGCATGTGAGGGATCTAGGATGAAACGTTCCTTACAAGAATCTAATGCCTGATTATCTAAGGTGTAACAGTTTCATCTCAAAACCATCCCCCATCCCCCACACCAGTCCATGGAAAGACTGTCTTCCATAAAAGCGGTCCCTGGTGCCAAAAAGGTTGGGGACCACTATATTATCCCATTTGTGATTAACCTTATGTGTCACCTTGGCTAGATTAGTTGTTTGGTCAAGCTGAGATGCTGTGACGGTTATTTTTTTTGGATGTGATTAATATTTACAATCAGCTGACTTTAAGTAAAGCAGACTGTCCTCTAGAATGTGAGTAGGTCTCATCTAATCAGCTGAAGTCCTTAAGGACAAAGACTAAAGTTTTCAGAAGAAAAAGAAATTCTGTCTCAACACAGCAAGATAGAAATCCTGTAGGAGTTTCCAGCCTACTGGCTTGCCCTGAGAATTTCAGACTTGCCAGTCCTCAAAATAACTTGACCGATTGTTAAACATAAATTTCTCTCTATATTAAGTGTGTGTTTGTGTATCCTACTGGTTCTGTTTCTCTGGAGAACCCTAACACATATTTTGGCACCAAGAATGGCTTTAGAGCAACAGAATCTTAAGGATAAGTTTTCTGAATTGGTTCTTACATTTCTGGAATTGGTTCTCTAAGCTGATTAGATTTAAAGGCACTAATGACTCTATTTCCAGTAGTAAAGAGAACACTGATAGTCCATTGTGTAATGTGGCAACAAAGACATGCAAAATATCACCTATAGATACTCCAAATCAAACATTAATATTTATAAAAGGCAAAGTGCTGGGTGAACAAGTATTTAATACCTTAGAACAGTTTTGTCAAGCTAACAAGTATAATGACATGGGCTGGATCCTCCTAATTGCATTAGAAAAAAGTAAAAAAAGAAATGGATTACCTTAGGGATTCAAATTCCCAGCTGAAGAACTGTATAAATTATCTGAAAGCTTCTAGGTCTTCCTTGAAAGAAATCCTTACCTCCTGCAGTTTCAGTGCTAAGATTGCTAAAAATCAAATGACACTCTCATCCTGCAAGTGGCTGAACTGAAACACAAACTGAATCACCAACCTTGAAGTTTGTCTGCTATTAAAGTGAGGGCATTGATTGGGAAGGGATGGAAATATATAGGAAGATCCTGATGAAGCTGGGGATACTAAACACCAAAATTCTGAGTCTTCTTTGCCAGCAGAAGCAGTCTTTCCACCTCATTTGAGGAGATTAACCTGGCTTTGATCAGACAGTCTGTAATGACCTCCCCTGAGTTAGCTGCCCTGCAAAACACTGATAATTTTACTCAGGATCTACTCCTGCTACTCCTCTTTGCTACCAGACCTATAAAGAAACTCAAGCTCAGGCAGACCCTGAAAGGTGAGATACAAACTGTGACCCATGAGAAGGTGCACTGCACTCCAGAAGAACTACATGATTTTTCCCATTTATACAGATAAAAAAGCAAGGAAATACATGTGGGAATGGATAATGAAGGTATGGGATAACAGTGGAAAGAATGGTAAAGTTGGATCAAGCTGAATTTACTGATATGGGCCCACTAAGCAGATTCTGTATTTATTGTCGCAGCTCAAGGGGTTAAAAGGGTCTCCAACAGTCTGTTTAGATGACTGGCTGAAACACAGACCAAAAGGTGGCTTACACTAAATGGGGCTGAAATGTCAGAAATGCCCCATTATATTATAGAAGAAGGCATCCAAAGATTAGGGGAGATTGAAACATTAAAAGTAGTTTTACCATGTGAGACTTGCTGACTCACCCAAGGGGGCCATACCTTTCAACCACGACTATGAGAAATAAATTTGTGAGGGGAGGCCCAGCATCCTTAAAGAGCTTTGTGGTTGCTCTTCTTTGTAGATCAGAAATTACAAAAGGAACTACTGCTACTGGGTCAGGAAACCTAAATGCAATGGGGATCACTGGATCCCAGGGTGGCGGGGCCAATAGGCAGCACTTTAATCGCCAAAGACAAGGTGGGCATGGTTACTGTAATAGACATCAGCATCAAAGCAGTAATCAGAATAAATTAAGAGATTTATAGCATTGGCTAGTTGATCATAATGTCTCCACAAGTGAAGTAGATGGGCAATCAACAAAACTCTTACTTGATTTGTATAAGAGAAATAACTCTACATCAAGTAGCTGTAAGTCCAACTTGTGTAATGAAAACTGAGTCATATGATCTTTTAATCAATTCCCAGACTTGAGCCATTTACCAATTTACCATTTACCGATGATCCAGAACTCTTCTTCATTCTGAAGAAGAACCCCACTACACTGCCAGAAATGTACACGGTTAATCTTTCTACCAGCCATCCCCAAAGAGACCTATGCTTGTACCAAGGCAACTGGACACTGAGGAGAAGGAAATAATGAAATTTTTCAGGGGTTATTAGACACTCACTCTCAACTGACACTAATTTCCGGAGACCCAAAACATCACTCTGGTCTGCCTGTCAGAGTAGAGACTTACAGAGGTCAGGTGATCAGTGGAGCTTTAGCTCAGGTCTATCTCACTGTGAGTTTAGTGAGTCCCCAGACTCACTCTATAGTTATTTCCCCAGTTCTAGAATATAGAGATAGAACAGACAACCAGGAGAATCCCTACATTAGTTCCCTGATCTGTATTTTGGTACTTCTGGCCTCCAGAACTACGAGACATACATTTCTGTTGTTCTAAGCCACTGAGCCTGTGGTACTTTGTTATGGTAGCCCTAGGAAGCTAACATACCAACCATATTAACAAGAAAGGTTTTATCCTGAGGGTAATGGGAGCTCTGAAAGAGTACTATGCAGGGAAATACCCTGACATGATCAAATTAGCATTTTACAAAGAATGCTGACTAGGATATGAAATATGAATTCAAGGTAGGGAGAAACTAAAGGTTAAAAAAAAAAAAAAGTCTTTTAAAAGCTGTAATCGTGGTCACTGTAGCCTTAGAGTACAATTTGAAGTCAGGAAATGTGATGCCTCCTGACTTGTTCTTTTTGCTTACAATTGTTTTGACTACTCAGGCTCTTTTTTGGTTCTATATGAATTTTAGAATAGTTTTTCTAATTCTATGAAAAATGGCATTGGTAGTTTCATAGGAATAGGCTACAGTAACAAAAACAGCATGGTACTGGTACAAAAACAGGCACGTAAGCCAATGGAACAGAACAAAGAACCCAGAAATAAAACCACACACTTACAGACATTTGATCTTCAACAAAGTCAACAAAAATGAACAACAGGGAAAGGACTCCCTATTCAATAAATGGCACTGGGATAGCTGGCTAGCCATATGCAGAAGAATAAAACTGGCCCCTATGTTTCACCATATATGAAAATTAATTCAAGATGGATTAAAGATTTAAATGTAAGACCTCAAACTATGAAAGTCCTAGAAGAAAACCTATGAAGCACGATTCTGGACATCAGCCTTGGGAAACAACTTATGACTAAGTCCTCAAAAGCAATTGCAACAAAAACAAAAATTGACATGTGGGACCTAATTAAACTACAGTGCTTCCGCACGGTAAAAGAAACTATCAACAGAGTAAACACACAAGCCACAGAAGAGGAGAATATACTTGCAAACTATGCATCTGACAAAGATCTAATATCCAGAATATATAAGAAACATAATTCAACAAGTAAAAAACAAATGACCCCATTAAAAATTGGGCAAAAGACATGAACAGACACTTCTCAAAAAAAGACCTACAAGTGGCCAACAAACATGAAAAAATGCTCCACATCACTAATCATTAGTGAAATGCAAATCAAAACCACAATAAGATACCATCTCACACCAGTCAGAATAGCTGTTATTAAACAGCCAAAAAACGAATACTGGTAAAGCTGCAGAGAAAAGAGAATGCTTATACACTGCTGAGGGGAATGTAAGTTATTTCAGCCACTGTGGAAGACAGTTGGAAGATTTCTCAAAGAGCTTAAAACAGTACTACTACCGTTTGACTCAGGAATCCCACTACTGGGTATATATCCAAAGGAGAATAAATAATTCTACCAAAAAGACACATGCACTCGTATGTTCATTGTAACACCTTTTATAATAGCAAAGACAGAATCAACCTGGGTGCACCAATGGTGAAATGGATAAAGAAAATGTGGTATATATAGACCATGGAATATTATGCAGCCATAAAAAAAAAAAGAACAAAATTATGTCCTTTGTAGCAACATGGATGCAGCTGGAGGCCATTATCCTAAGTAAATTAACACAGAAACAGAAAACCAAAAGCCACAAGCTCTCACTTACAAGTGGGAGCTAAACACTGAGTACATAAGGACATAAAGATGGCAACAACAGACAAGGGGACTACTAGAGCAGGGAGGGAGGAAGAGGAGCAAGATTTGAAAAACTAACTACTGGATACCATGCCCACTACCTGGGTGACAGGATCAATCATATGCAAAATCTAAGCATCACTAAATATACCCATGTAACAAACATGAATCTAAAATAAAAGTTGAAATTATTACCAAAAAAAAAAAAAAAAAGAAATACAAATAATTTTCAAACAAAAATGCTGCTGTAAAAGCTAATGGGGTTCTTGACAGATAATGGGATTCTGAACTCTGTAGTAGTTTAGGTGTAAAAAAAACGAGCGGACAGAAAGATCTTCACAATAACAAAAATAGCATGAGAGAGATGTCAGGAGTGTTCTTTTTCACGTAATTTCTGCCTACCTTCCACTCCCAAATCACTATATAAATCAACACACCATTGTTCAGTTTTTTTCTGTTTCAACAAATAACTTAAATTTTCTGTACTGCTGAAATCTGACTACGCTCCTTATGGAAGAATCTGAGTAAGACACAATTCACTGCCAAAGCTCAGTGTCATGTAACGTCAAGGAAGATCTGTACTTGGTAAAATGAAAACTCTCATTGTGATTTAAATTACTAATCTACTCTAACGATCTTGTCTAATAAATTTTAATGTTCCCATAGATTTTGCTAGCATCTACAATAAATACACTTTTACTCTGGTTATTTATGATAAGTCCCATCTACTGTATTATTCAACAGTAAAGTTCTTAAAAGCAAAGCTGTGTCTCCCTCACCTTTGTGTCCCCATGTCTTACACATAAAGCCCAAAATGAAAATTGGCTTAACACTATCCTGTATTATAAGTGTTTTATAGTTATGACCTTTAAAAATTGTAAACTGGCAATAAAATGCATTTACCTGTATAGCCCATAAATTTTCCAGGGATTTCTTGATTACAGCAACGACTGCAGAAAATCTGCCCACATAGTCGGCAATGGTGTCTGCGCCTAAAGGTTGTAAATTTCTCACTACAGTCATAGCACTCTTTACATTGGCTATCTGGCATCCAGTATTGTTTCAGGTCACTATCCTATAACAATAAAAATGTGTGAAGGCTTCTTGAAAATACTGATTATTAATAAGCAATGGCAAATGAAATCCTCAAAGCTTTCTTTTCCAGAAAACAAACTAATTCAAAAATTCATATGGGAATACAAAAGGTCAAAATAACCAAGACAATCTTGAAGAAGAACAAATTGAAGGACTTAATATTACCCGCCATCAAGACTTATTCTAATGCTACAATAATTTTAGACAGGGTACTGGTAAAAGGATAGAAAAAAATAAAGGTATGGAACAGAAAAAGAGAGCCCTGACACACCCTCACACATATATGGACTTATGGTGAAATTTATAATGCAATCAGTGGAAGATGGTCTTTTCAAAAACAATGGTACTATATCCAACTGGACATCCATGAGGAAAAATGGAAGCCTGACCCCTATACTTGACAGAAATAATAAACCTTCTTGAAGAAACCATAGGAGGATATCTACTGCCCTGAACTAGATAAACACTTCTTAAACAGAACACAAAAAGCACTAAGCATAAAGGGAAGAAACTGACAAATTAGACTACAATAAAATTAAGAACTTATGTATAAAA